>NC_053022.1:458041862-458341862 GCF_003073215.2 Triticum urartu
GAATTCTTAGAGTTTTAAGTAGTTTGAATGCTTGCTATGGTCTCTAGGAATCCCTATGAGTAGTTGTTACCAATATTGTGAAGTTTCGTTAAGAAAATTTTCTGGACTAAAAATTTCAGAATTTTTGTTCATAGGAAAAACATGAATATCTTTAGGAAGTTTGCTTCCAAGAAGAACTCCAAGGGAGTTATTGGGGAGTCTTCTGACAATGATCTCCATACTCAGACAATGGCGGAAGTACAGCCGTGCGAATGGCCGCATACACTGTTCATGGAAGGGGCCAGAATCCTTCAAGAGTTTGCACAATATGCTGCTAATGTCGGCCTCACCATCTTCACCATGGCTGAATGTGAACAATATCATCTCCTCACAAACTCCTTTGTCAAAGTTTTAATTTTCTTCCTAGAAATAATCCCCTTGAGGTGCAGTTTAATTTATATGTTGAACCCCATCAGATACCGCTTACTGAATTTTGTGACATATGCCTGCTTCCTTCTTATGGTGGTTTGGTAGAGCCTAGGCCCGCATAGTTCAATGGTTTTTACCGTACTCTGACAGTGGGAGATGAGAGAGGGGTGTCGAGTATCATCATCGTTGGCTTGCATTTTCCTGTTGTGCACTATTTTGCTCTATTTATTGCAAAGTGTTTACTTGCTAGAGAGAAGGTAGGCGCACTTAGTGCTCCAGATTTTGCTATCATGCGTCGCACCCTTCACGGCGACAACACTTATAGCTTGGGAGCTATTGTGGCACATTGCCTTCACATTAATAAATCCAAGGGTAAAATACATGGTAGTATTTACTCTACTCGTTTGGCGGCTCAATTTAACGTTCAGATACGCCTGCATGATTATCCTTTGCCCAAGGTTTACCTAGATCGCGCGGCCATGGAACACTACCAGTTTATTGCAGGCGATTACCCTAACATTCCTATTAATTATAATCTTTTTAGTGAAAACACTCATGATATTATTCCATTGCATGCACCCGCTTTGTTTGATCCTATTGCCAGGGGCGGATACAGGATTATGCCTGCAGACATCATCGCCTACTGGAACAACCTAGCTGCAGCAGAGGAGGGGCCTCGGTAGTGGGATCCACAGGTGCCCGCTCTTCAGCAGTTCGACATGGGACCCCATCATTTCTTCGACTACTAACTGATTACCAAGTTAGGCCAAAAGCCTAAGCTTGGGGGAGTACGTATTCCCACCGACACATTCCATTCCAGTTGTCGGTGTTTATACTTTTTCATTGTTTATCCATGTTAGATTTATTTTCTCGCTTTCTTCTTGTGCGTTTGAAAAACCTTGAGAAAATACAAAAATATTTCCTGTTTCTTTTTTATTTTTCTACCTAGAGTAGTTAGCTGTAGCACTAAAAAGAAAACCCCAAAAGATTTCCTTGTTCTTCTTTTGCTTGTTGGGAGCTCTCCCGTGTAAATAGTTTTTCTCGTTTTTGCTTTTCCCTCTTATTTGCTTGTTCAAGAAAACCAAAAACTCCAAAAATATTTAGTGTGTTTCTCTGAATTTCGTTTCTTTTTATTTGAGTCATACCGAGGAGAAGACCACGATGAAAATGTTGAGTGGCTCTCATATGCATAATTGTTGATCTAACAAAGGGCCCATTTACCTTGTCTTCTCCTGTTGAATAAAATGTTTGCAGATTCCAGCTTAGTCCACGGCACTCTTGCACTATTGTTATTTTCATATCGTTCGGTCATGCAAGTGAAAGGAAATAATGACGATATTTGATGAACTGGCCGTGGCAGAGATAAATGGGTATGAACTCGACTTGTTCTGTTTTTGCAAATATGTTTAACCTAGTATCCGTGATTCAGCCCATTATGATTAAACAAGTTTGCGATGACAATTAGAGATTATAGTTTCTCATGCCATGCATAAGTAGCTAGGAGTGGATAATGATTTATCTTGGATGTCAACATTGTGTTAAAATGATTGTGGTATAGTATGATGATATGGTATCCTCCTCTGAATGTTCGAGTGGCTTGACTTGGCACATGTTCATGCATGTAGTTGAATTAAAACCAACATAGCCTCTATGATATTTATGTTCATGGTTTTCATATCCTACTCATGCTAGTGTCCAATGTTACTTATGCATAATGCATGTTCATGACCGTTGTTGCTCTTTAGTTGGTCGCTTCTCAACCTATTTTCTAGCCTTCGCCTGTACTAAGTGGGAATTCTGCTTGTGCATAAAAAACCTGAACCCAAGTTATTCCAGATGATTCCACCATACCTAGCTATATGCGGTCCCTGCCGTGCTAAGTAAATTTGCACGTGCCATCTCTAAAAACTTCAAATAAATATCCTTTTTGTGTGCCTGAATCGTTCATGGAACGACAGGAGGTAGTCGGTATCTTCCATGCTAAGCGGGTTATTCTCAGGATGAGTGTTTATTCACTCACCATGGTACGAGAAAAGGGCGGTAATAGGGATGCCCAGTCCCAAACTGTAAACATAAAAGAGCTTACAAATAATCAAGCAAAAACTCCTACAGAGTCATAACCTTTACTTTATCACTTGGGAACTGCCACTAGTGTGTTTAGCATGGAAGATATTGATGACTGATGGTCATGAAGTAAACAATAAGGGTGCATCTCTCAAAATATCATTTACCTCTGTCTTAAAAACTTGAGCTCTACAACCGTTGCAAATCATTGCTTCCCTCTATGAAGGGATTTTCTATTTACTTTTATGTTGTGTCATCACCATCTAAAATAAGCGCCAGAACCTGAGAGCAGTGTTGTCATGCTTATGCATTGTGTGTAGGTAATGTTGGGTGCATCATGACTGGATATTTTCTACCACGAATTACAATGTTTAGTCATTGCTTGAACTTTGGAGCTGCTCAACATTTATGTTTTGCAGTCTCAGAAAGGGCTAGCGAGATACCGATGTTGTCATATTATATCATGGTTGTTTTGATAACGTGTTTTTGTTTGAGATATCTTATTATTGCTCGCTAGCTGATTATGTCATTGATATGAGTTAATATAATTTTTAAGAGTTATTGTCGACATGGTTAGTTATAATCTTGCCTGAAAACATGGGTGTTGTTTAAGCTTATTTATGCAAACAAGAGCAAAAGAGTTCGTAAAAGTTTTTTTCTCTTTCAGTTTATCAACTGAATTGCTTAACGACAAGCAACGGTTTAAGCTTGGGGGAGTTGATACGTCTTCGTCGTATCTACTTTTCCTAACGCTTTTCCTCTTGTTTTGGACTCTAATTTGCATGATTTGGATAAAACTAACCCCGGACTGACGCTGTTTTCAGCAGAACTACCATGGTGTTGTTTTTGTGCAGAAATAAAAGGTCTCGCAATGGAATGAAACTTTGCGAGGATTTTTTATACAATAAATGAGAATTTCTGGAGCCAAGAACCACCGGAGGGGGCGCTTGGGTGGGCACAACCCACCAGGGCACGCCTGGCCCCCCGGCACGCCCAGGTGGGTTGTCCCCACCTGGTGGCCACGCAGACCCTTAAACTGACGCTATAAAATCACATATTTTCAGGAAAAAAAATCAGGGAGAAAGAATTATCGCGTTCCACGAGACAAAGGCACCGTCACCTCCTGTTCTTCATAGGGAGGCCAGATCTGGAGTCTGTTTGGGGCTCCGGAGAGGGTGATCTTTGATCTTCGTCATCACCAACCCTTCTCCATCGCCAATTCCATGATGCTCCCACCGGAGTGAGTAATTCCTTCATAGGCTCGCTGGTCGGTGAGGAGTTGGATGAGATTCATCATGTAATTGAGTTAGTTTTGTTAGGGCCTGATCCCTAGTATCCACTATGTTCTGAGATTGATGTTGCTATGACTTTGCCATGCTTAATGCTTGTCACTTTGGGCCCGGGTGCCATGATTACAGATCTGAACCGTTTATGTTATCACCATTATATCCATGTTCTAGATCCGATCTTGCAAGTTATAGTCACCTACTACGTGTTATGATTCGGCAACCCCGGAGTGACAATAGACGGGACCACTCCCGGTGATGACCGTAGTTTGAGGAGTTCATGTATTCACTGTGTGTTAATGCTTTGTTCCACTTTTCTATTAAAAGGAGGCCTTAATATCCCTTAGTTTCCTTATGGACTCCGCTGCCACGGGAGGGTAGGACAAAAGATGTCATGCAAGTTCTTCCCATAAGCACGTATGACTATTTACGGAATACAGGCCTACATTATATTTATGAATTGGAGCTAGCGCCGTATCGCCCTAGGTTATAATTGTCTCATGATGAATATCATCCAACAAATTACCGATCCAATGCCTACAAATTTCTTTTATATTGTTCTTGCTAAGCTACCACTTTTATCGCTACTGTTGCACTTGCTGCAAAACTACTGTTACCACTGTTACTGTTACTATTGCTGTCGCTACTATTATCAAAACTATCATACTACTTTGCTACTAATCACTTTGCTGCATATAATTAATCTCCAGGTGTGGTTGAATTGACAACTCAGCTGCTAATACTTGAGAATATTTTTTGGCTCCCCTTGTGTCAAATCTATAAATTCGGGTTGAATACTCTACCCTCAAAAACTGTTGTGATCCCATATACTTGTGGGTTATCAAATAATACGTCTCCAACGTATCTACTTTTCCTAAAGCTCTTCCTCTTGTTTTGGACTCTAATTTGCATGATTTGAATGAAACTAACCCCGGACTAACGTTGTTTTAAGCAGAACTACCATGGTGTTGTTTTTGTGCAGAAATAAAAGTTCTCGGAATGGAATGAAACTTTGCAAGGAATTTTTATATAATATATAAGAATTTATGGAGCAAAGACCTACCGGAGAGGGGCCCCTGGGTGGGCATAACCCACCAGGGCACGCCCCCCTCTCCTGGCGTGCCCAGGTGGGTTGTCCCCACCTGGTGGCCCCGCAGGCCCTGAAACCAATGCTATAAAATCCTATTTTCAGAGACAAAAATCAGGGAGAAAGAATTATCGCGGTCCACGAGACGGAGCCGCCGCCAAGCCCTGTTCTTCCTCGGGAGGGCAGATTTGGAGTCCGTTTGGGGCTCCAAAGAGGGGGATCTTCGTTCTTCGTCATCACCAACCCTTATCCATCGCCAATTCCATGATGCTCCCACCGAGAGTGAGTTATTCCTTCGTAGGTTCGCTGGTCGGTGAGGAGTTGGATGAGATTCATAATGTAATCGAGTTAGTTTTGTTAGGGTTTGATCCCTAGTATCCGCTATGTTCTTAGATTGGTGTTGCTATGACTTTGCCATGCTTAATGCTTGTCACTTTGGGCCCGAGTGCCATGATTTCAGATCTGAACCATTTATGTTATCACCACTAAATCCATACTCTAGACCCGATCTTGCAAGTTATAGTCACCTACTACGTGTTATGATCCGGTAACCTCGGAGTGACAATAACCGGGACTTCTTCCGGTGATTACCATAGTTTGAGGAGTTGTATTCACTATGTGTTGATGCTTTGTTCTGGTTCTCTATTAAAAGGAGGCCTTAATACCGCTTAGTTTCCAATAGGACCCCGCTGCCACGGGAGAGTGGGACAAAAGATTTCATGCAAGTTCTTTTAATGAAGCACGTATGACTATTTACGGAATACATGCCTACATTATATCGATGAACTGGAGCTAGTGTCGTATCGCCCAAGGTTATAATTGTCTCATGATGAATATCATCCAACAAGTCACCGATCCAATGCCTACGAATTTATCTTATATTGTTCTTACTAAGTTACTATTGCTATCATTAGTGTTACACTTGCTGCAAAACTATTGCTATCACTATTACCGTTGTCGTTATAGTTGCTACTATCGTCAAAACTATCATACTACTTTGCTATTGATCACTTTGTTGCAGATAATTAATCACCAGGTGTGGTTGAATTGACAACTCAGCTGCTAATACCTTCAAATATTCTTTGGCTCCCCTTGTGTCGAATCTATAAATTTGGGTCGAGTACTCTACCCTCGAAAATTGTAGCGATCCCCTATACTTGTGGGTTATCAAGACCTTTTTCTGGCGTCGTTGTCGAGGAGCATATCTATATTTGTTGAATCACTTGGGATTATTATAAAATTATCACTATGAAGAATCTAAAGGATGCTAAGACTAAGATATTTCCCTCAAAGACGAGGGGAGGTAAGGTACTGCCATCCAGTTCTGCTTTAGATTCACCTTCTATTATATGTAAACTTGCAACACCACCACATGCTATTAATTCTAATATGTCACAAGTTATAGATGATGCTACTTCTGCTATGGATAATGCTAGTACCTTGCTTAATGATGATGTGCCACTTGGTGAATTTCTTGATAAACAGATTGCTAGAGTTATACAACATGTGATGTTGTTGAATCTGATGGTGAGCTTGAAACTGAATCTCTTGAAACACCTACTAGAACTAGCCTTCCTAGATATGAATTGCCTAAGGTACCGGAAGGTTATGTTATGAGTGAAGAAACAACTAGAGATATTTTTGCTTGCAATGATAGAGATGATCTAGAGAAATTATTATGCAAGTATAAAGAAAAATCTCTAAATGCAAGAATGAGATGTGATCCTGAGTTTGCTACTTCACCTATCTTTATTGATGATAAGGATTATGAATTCTCTGTCGACTCAGAGTTGATTACTTTGGTTGACTCTGATCCTTTCCATGGTTATGAAACTGAAACTGTTGTGGCACATCTTACTAAGTTGAATGACATAGCCACCCTTTTTACTCATGATGAGAAAACTCGCTATTACTTTAATCTCAAATTATTTCCTTTCTCATTAAAGGGTGATGCTAAAGCTTGGTACAATACTCTTGCTCCTGGTTGTGTGTGTAGTCCCCGGGATATAACTTATTACTTCTCTGAAAATATTTTCCTGCTCATAAGAAACAAGCTACCTTACAGGAAATATTTAACTTTGTGCAAATCAAAGAAGAGAGTCTCCCACAAGCTTGGTGGACGCTTTGCCGATTACTTAATGCTTTGCCTGATCATCCTCTTAAGAAAAATGAAATACTTGATATCTTCTATAATGGACTAACCGATGCTTCTAGGGATTTCCTAGATAGTTGTGCTGGTTGTGTTTTCACGGAACGAACTGTTGGACAAGCTAAAGAATTATTGAATAACATATTGAAAAATTATGATGATTGGACTATTCCTGAACCACCACCTAAACCCACTCCGAAGAAGAGGGGTATATTATATCTCAGTCCCGAAGATACGCAAGAGGCAAAGAAATCTATTAAGGGAAAAGATATTAAAGCTGAGGATGTTAAAAATTTACCTCCTATTGAAGAAATACATGGTCTTAACACACCACCACTGCCTAAGGTGGTAGAGGTAAATTCTCTTATGAAGTTCAATGATAATGACAATCCTCACAATATGCATCCTAGTAAATGCCTTTATGAGTTTGAAAATTATATTAGAAAACAAGATCACTTCAATGCAAATGTTATGAAACAATTGAAATACAATTCTGATATGATTGCTCGCTTGAGTGACTTGTTATTTAGGATCTCAAATGATGTTAGGTGTTGGAAAGCACGCTTCTATGGTTCAAACTCAGTTAGAACAAGTTGCTAAATCTCAAAGAGAATTGCTTGATGAAATGAATAATAATATGCATGAATTTGTTGTTAGAGTTGCAACTAGAGGAGGTAAACTGACTCAGGAACCACTTTATCCTGAAGGATACCCAAAAATAATTGAACAAGATTCACAAAGAGCTAACACTAGTGCACCTAGTTCTTCTAAAAAGAAAAAGAAGAATGATATGACTTCACATGCTCCTAGTGAACCCGAAATAGAGAAACCTCCTGACAAAGATTATGAAGTTTCTATCTCTGGTGCTGAAACTTAGTCTGGTACTGAACACTCACCTAGTGATAATGAAAAAGACAATGATGATGTTCATGAAGACTCTCAACCAAATAATAAAGAACCAGACAATGATGTTGAGATAGAACCACCAGTTGATCTTGATAACCCACAACCTAAGAATAAAAGGTATGATAAAAGAGACTTTGTGGCTACAAAACACGGTAAAGAAAGAGAACCGTGGGTTCAAAAACCTATGCCTTTTCCACCTAAGTCAACTAAAAAGAATGATGATGAAGAATTCGAATGCTTTGCTGAAATGCTGAGGCCAGTCTTTTTGCGTACTCGCTTGACTGATATCTTGAAAATGCCTCCTTATGCAAAGTATATGAAAGACATCATCACCAATAAAAGAAAAATACCGGAAGCTGAAATCTCCACTATGCTTGCTAATTATACTTATAAAGATGGAGTACCTAAAAAACTTGGAGATCTAGGAATTCCAACTATACCTCACTCTAGCAAAAAGAATTATGTGAAAACTGCTTTGTGTGATTTAGGAGCTGGTGTTAGTGTTATGCCTTTCTCTTTATATAAAAGACTTGATTTGAATAAACTCACACCTACTGAAATATCTTTGCAAATGGCTGAGAAATCAACTGCCATACCTATCGGTATTTGTGAGGATGTGCCCGTTGTTGTTGCTAATGTTACTATTTTGACTGACTTTGTTATACTTGAGATGCCTGAGGACGACAACATGTTGATTATCCTTGGTAGACCCTTCTTGAATACTGTAGGGGCTGTTATTGATTGCAATAAAAGGAAGGTCAAGTTTCATATCAATGGTAATGAGCATACAGTGCACTTTCAGAAGAAACAATTCCAAGTGAATGGTATTATTGTTATTGAAAAATCTTTGACAATCACTATTGGAAGTTTTCAAATACCCCTACCTACTATCAAAAAGGAATATGAAATGCTTATTGTTGGGGAAATGCATATCCCCATTGAGGTAACTTAGTGATTTACGAAAGTTCTTCGGTTTCATGCTAATCGAAAGTGGTTGTTAATAAGACTTGATCAAACTTATTAATGGATCATTTTTGAACGGTATGAAGTTGATGAATTTAGTAAGCACTACTTTCTGTCCCTACTTTTTATTCTCTGCTTTTATTAGTTAACTAAAGTAAAATGCCATGTTTTGTCTGTTTTATGATTTTCCCATGCAATAAAAAATGACCCAAAAATAAAAGTTCTCAAAATGCTCTAAAAAATTGATACGATTTTTTTCTGAATATTTAAGAATTTTTGGTGCAATAAACATCAGAGCGAGGTGCACCAGGTGGGCACAACCCACCTGGGCGCGCCAGGGGCCCCAAGCGCGCCCTGGTGGGTTGTGGTCCCCATGTGGGCCCTCTCACGTATCTCTTCATACCACATGATCACCTACCTCCAGAAAAAATCTCCATTGCTCTCTCTCTCCCATGTTCTTGCTCTGAAACCCGTGGATTTCGATCTCTTTGCTTGAAGCTCCGTTTTCGAAACTGTTTCGGGGGATTGTTGCTTGGTATGTGACTCCACCGTTTGTCCAATTAGTTTTTGTTTTAGTGGTTTATATTTTGAATAATTAGCTACTCTTGGATGCTGTTGTAGATGTGCTTGCATGTTGAATTCTTAGTGTTGTAAGTAGTTTGAATGCTCGCTTTGGTCCCTATGTATTTCTATGGGTAGTTGCTATCTATCTTATAAAGTTTTGTTGACAAATTTTTGTCACCCAAATTTTTTCAAAAAATTGTACGCAGACATGATGAACTTGTTTGTAAGGAGTTCCTCGAGGAGGCGATCCTCGAGGGCATCCTCTAGTGATAGCTCCGCTCGCCGGTCATATGTTGAACCAAGTGAAAGTTCCACTCGAGATGCCGCCACTAAAACATGTTGATGGTCTTGCGATGAGTATATGATACATGTGGGCATTAAATAAGAATTTGAGCAATATGTTCACAATGTCGGTCTCGGTCCCTACCTTTCAGATAAGTGTGAACAACGCCACCTTCTCACTGAATCATTTGTCAAAGGATTTAAATTCTTTCCTCGTGGGCCTAGGGTGTCATTTATGCTTTATGATAACCCATTTACCATATCACTAGAGAATTTTGCTTACCACTGCAAACTCCCGTATTGGGGCTCGCTTGACGAACCGTTAAAGGCTGAGTACCAAACATTCTTGACTAGTCTTTGTTACGGTGAGAACAGAGGAGTGACACAAGGTAGAATAAAGAGCATTCATTTTCTCGCAATTCAGTACTTTGCATTATTTAACAGGAAATGTATAGTAGGTAAGCAAGACTATAGTACACTCTGTGCTCCAGACTTGAGCCTCATCCACTCCGCTCTCACCAATGAAAGGAGTTATAACCTTGGAGTGAATGTTGCATGCAGACTTCAGCACAACGCTAACAGTGGATATTTCTATGGTGGAATATATGCCACGCGTTTAGCACGAGGGTTGGGTGTTGCACCTTTGCCCTTTGATCCTATCCTACCCACGTAGTATTTAGATTTTTCCACCCTAGAGGAACATAAGATTCTCAAGGGAAAGGTTGACAACTTCACTTATAATATGTTGTTTAACCAAACATATGTTGTGCACACATATTTGCATGCGCCTGCTCTTTTTGATTATCACAGCAAAGGAAGATATTTTGTTCTCGAGAGGAAGGCCCGAGCTCATAATGCAGCAGTGGAGGCAGCATGGCAGGCCGAGGCATCCGCACCGAGAGCCTCCATGAGCTACCACGCCAACTACTATCCGGACTACTGATCGACTACCAAGTTAGGCCAAAAGCCTAAGCTTGGGGGAGTACATGTTCCTCACCGACATTACATTCATGTCCACTTATTCATCTTGTTGGTGTTCACACTTTTTCACTGTATCATCCATGTTTAAATTTTATTTTTCCTGCTTTCTTCTTGTGTGTTTGAAAAACTTTAGAAAAACCAAAAAAATAGTTGTAGTTAGTTTACTTTCTATGCATGCTTAGTTGTAATATTAATATCAAAAATAAAACCCCAAAGATTTCCTTGTTCTTATTTTGCTTGTTGGGAGCTCTCCCATGTAAATAGTTTTTCTCGTTTTTGCTTTTCTCTTTTATTTGCTTGTTCAAGAAAACCAAAAACTCCAAAAATATTTCAGTGTGTTTCTTTGAATTTCTTTTCCTTTTATTCGAGTTCTACCAAGGAGAAGACCACGATGAAAATGTTGAGTGGCTCTCATATGAATAATTGTTGAACTAATAAAGAGGCCATTTTACCTTGTCTTCTCATGTTGAATAAAATGTTTTGCAGATTCCAGCTTAGTCCATGGCATTCTTGCACTATTATTATTTTCACATCGTTCGGTCGTGCAAGTGAAAGGCAATAATGATGATATTCGACGAACTGGCCATGGCAGAGAGAAATTGATATGAACTCGACTTGTTCTGTTTGTGTAAATATGTTTAACCTAGTATCCATGATTCAACCCATTATGATTAAACATGTTTGCAATGACAACTAGAGATTATAGTTCCTCATGCCATGCATAAATAGCTGGGAGTGGATAATGATTTATCTTGGATATCAACATTGCGTTAAAATGATTGTGATGTAGTACGATGATATGGTATCCTCCTCTGAATGTTCGAGTGGCTTGACTTGGCACATGTTCATGCATGTAGTTGAATCAAAACCAACATATCCTCTATGATATTTATGTTCATGGTGTTCATATCCTACTCATGCTAGTGTCCAATGTTACTTATGCATAATGCATGATTATGATCGTTGTTGCTCTCTAGCTGGCCACTTCTCAATCTAATTGCTAGCCTTCGCCTGTACTAAGTGGGGATTCTGCTTGTACATCAAAAACCTTGAACCCAAAGTTATTCCAGATGAGTCCACCATACCTACCTATATGCGGTATTACCCTGCCGTCCTAAGTAAATTTGCATGTGCCACCTCTAAAAAACTTCTAAAAAATTATCCGTTTTGTGTGCCGGGATCGTTCATGGAACGACAGGAGGTAGTCGGTATCTTCCATGCTAAGCGGGTTATTCTCAGGTCGAGTGTTTATTCACTCACCATCGCATGAGAAAAGGGTGGTAATAGGGATGCCCAGTCCCAAACTGCAAAATACAAAAAGAGTTAATCGCTCGAATAATCAAACAAAAACTCCCAATGGAGTCAAAACCTTTACTTTTATCGCTTGGGAACTGCCACTAGCCTGTTTAGCATGGGAGATATTGATAACTGATAGTCGTGAAGTAAATGAGAAGGGTGCATGTCTCAAAATTATCATTTATCTCTG
The DNA here is from genome assembly GCF_003073215.2 of Triticum urartu. Lineage (NCBI taxonomy): Eukaryota > Viridiplantae > Streptophyta > Magnoliopsida > Poales > Poaceae > Triticum > Triticum urartu. The sequence goes on from NC_053022.1 coordinate 458,054,039, forward strand.
TTTTAAAAACTTGAGCTCTGGCACCTCTGCAAATCACTGCTAGCACAGCTGTCATGACTTATGCATTGTGTGTTGCTAATATTGGGTGCATCATGACTGGATCTTTTCTACCATGAATTACAATGTTTATTCGCTGCTTGGACTTTGGAGGTGCTCTGCATTTATGTTTTGCGGTCTGAGAAAGGGCTAGCAAGATACCACTATTGTCATATTATATCATGGTTGTTTTGACAACGTGTTGCTGTTTGAGATGTCTTATTATTGCTTGCTAGCTGATTGTGTCATTGATATGAGTTAATATAATCTTTAAGAGTTATCGTCGGCATGGTTAGTTATAATGATTGGCTGAAAACCTGGGTGTTGTTTAAGCCTATTTATGCAAACAAGAGCAAAAGAGTTCGTAGAAGTTTTTCTTTTTCACTTTCAGTTTATCAACTGAATTGCTTGAGGACAAGCAAAGGTTTAAGCTTGGGGGAGTTGATACGTCTCCAACGTATCTACTTTTCCTAATGCTTTTCCTCTTGTTTTGGACTCTAATTTGCATGATTTGAATGAAACTAACCCCTGATTGACGGTGTTTTCAGCAGAACTAGCATGGTGTTGTTTTTGTGTAGAAATAAAAGTTCTCGGAATGGAACGAAACTTTGCGAGGAATTTTTATATAATATACAAGAATTTATGGAGCCAAGACCTACCGAAGAGGGCCCCCTGGGTGGGCACAACCCACCAGGGCACGCCCCCCTCTCCTGGCGTGCCCAGGCACCTGGTGGCCCCGCAGACCCTAAAACAAACGCTATAAAATCCTATTTTCGGAGAAAAAAATCAAGGAGAAAGAATTATCATGATCCACGAGACGAAGCCACCGCCAAGCCCTGTTCTTCCTCGGGGGGGCAGATCTGGAGTCCGTTTGGGGCTCCGGAGAGGGGGATCTTCGTTCTTCGTCATCGCCAACCCTTCTCCATCGCCAATTCCATGATGATCCCCACTAGGAGTGAGTAATTCCTTCGTAGGCTCGCTGGTCAGTGAGGAGTTGGATGAGATTCATCATGTAATTGAGTTAGTTTTGTTGGGGCTTGATCCCTAGTATCCACTATGTTCTTAGATTGATGTTGCTATGACTTTGCCATGCTTAATGCTTGTCACTTTGGGCCCGGGTGCCATGATTTTAGATCTGACCATTATATCCATGTTCTATATCCGATCTTGCAAGTTATAGTCACCTACTACGTGTTATGATCCGGTAACCCCGAAGTGACAATAACCAAGACTTCTTCCGGTGATTACCGTAGTTTGAAGAGTTCATGTATTCACTATGTGTTAATGCTTTGTTCCGCTTCTCTATTAAAAGGAGGCCTTAATATCCCTTAGTTTCCAGTGGGACCCCACTGCCACGGGAGGGTAGGACAAAAGATGTCATGCAAGTTCTTTTAATAAAGCATGTATGACTATTTACGGAATACATGCCTACATTATATCGATGAACTGGGGCTAGTGTCGTATTGCCCTAGGTTATAACTGTCTCATGATGAATATCATCCAACAAGTCACCGATCCAATGCCTACAAATTTATCTTATATTGTTCTTGCTAAGTTACTACTGCTATCGTTACTGTTACACTTGCTACAAAACTATTGCTATCACTATTACCGTTACCGTTACTATTGCTACTATCATCAAAACTATCATACTACTTTGCTACTGATCACTTTGCTACAGATAATTAATCTCCATGTGTGGTTGAATTGACAACTCAGCTGCTAAAACCTTCAAATATTCTTTGGCTCCCCTTGTGTAGAATCTATAAATTTGGGTCGAATACTCTACCCTCGAAAACTATTGCGATCCCCTATACTTGTGGGTTATCATCAGACTATGAGTTGCTCTTGGGCCTTGGGCTTAACCAAACGCTATTGGAGAATCAGTAGTATACACGGCAGATGACAATGAGCGACAGCAGCTTGGATTGGAGGGCTTCGACCTTGGCTTGGATGGCGCGTGTGGGACATTTTCCTCTCCCTGTGTCCTGTACTGCTCATCTTCCTCACATGTATCCCATGTACTCCATTAGTTAGCTTCTGATTCCTCGATCAATGGCATGTAACCTCTGAATCATGGCTTGGTAAGAACATATTGTACTTGGTTGCTAACACGTGTTCGCAACACCCACATCGCCACGGTTGCAAGCACAACGCCAGCGATCTTGCTTTGCATGTCACCACACTCGTAGCATCATAGTAGCTAGTTCCAACATCTGGCGCTGCTTGTCCCAGTAACTGGCTCCGCCGGTTGCAGCATTTGACAGTTGTAGTACCGTGGGTCGTAGCATTTCGAGTCGCTCCAGCATCTCCGAGAATTGTTCCAGAGTCAAAGATCTAACACCAAAATAGGAAATATAGCCATATCCAAAGACCTAGCATCAAAATAGGAAATTTAGTGAGGGAAAGCAAGATATAAAACAAATCATAGGGCTCTTATCTATTCATGGTGTCATAAAAAATTGTATTCAAATGCTAATATACATTATCACCCCCATACTTTACATAGTACAACTTGACAAAAAAATTGATAGGCACAATATTCATTATCCAGATTACATAAACTTTGACCTTGCTAGTCCAAAGGATGGTACAAATTACATAACATCAGTGGATGTACAAATTATATAACATCAATGTAATCTTTGAGAGGAAAGATTTGTCGATGTACATCCTCGAAATCCCAAACTTAATGTGGCAGAAATGTTAACATATCATATATGCTTCAATCCATTGCCCTAGGAAAAATTTAAAACAATTAATTCACATTTTGTACTTCCACTAATCAACCGTGCTTGGTGACACATCAACAATCCACCACATCCTCGCCCTTGGTCGCCGTTCTTGCATCATTGGTTGACATATTCGTCGTACATGCCTTTATATGGATGTCCAATCATCTCACCTGGATTGCAAACAAAGATGACACAAAAGCAGAAGGGATAGTCATACACCCGTAATTGAATCTAATCATACAGGGGACAAACAAATCAATGCCTCAAGCTTTTGTTTAAAGTTGGGGCTTCCATTGTATGCCGGTCGGAACTACCACGTAGCTAACACATGCAGGTGCAATAGGAGCTTCCCCAACTTAGAGCATCTCTAGTAGACCCCATAAAACTGGTCAAACCCTTATAATTTTTAGATTTTAAGGGTCTGGTCAAAAAAAGTGTGCAAAACAAAAACCGTAAAAGTGGTCTGCCCTTAAATATTTGAAGGGGCACCATAATCCAACACCCGAAACCCATATATTTGAAGGTCCGAAGGCCAAATCGAGGGCGACCCTTATACCGGTCAAACCTCGGCAGGAAGGATGCGCCACCGCAATTCCACCGCATAGCTCACCGGAATCATCTGCTGCCCACCGGAATTGGCTGCCGCCCGCCGGAATCAGCTGTCGGTTGTTTAGATTGGGTCTGGAGAAGGGCGGGGCGAGGTGGCCGGGATGAGCGCCACGTCGCGGATGTGACCGGCTGTTGCCGGGGGCGTTCGGGGGATAGCGGGGAACGAGGAGGGAAGGTGGAGGAGGACGGCGGGGAGCATCTCTGAGAGAAATATCCGTTTTTACAGTGCCGTTTACAGGGTCTGTTCCGTGGGAGGTAAAGTCGACCCTTAAAACACGTTTTTTGCGACCCTTATAACGGTTTTAAGGGTCCGCGATATAAGGGGTCTGCTAGAGATGCTCTTATTCTTCGTAGCTTCCCGGTCTCTTCTCTTCAAAATGTTGACCATGTATTAAAAAATGTTGACCATGTATTAAAAAAAGATAATTTTGTATTTGCAAAAGGTTAATCAAGCATTTGAAAATGTAAATGTGTAAAAAATGTTGACCATGCATTACAAAATGTTAATCATGTATTTTTTTAATATTAAATGTGTATGGAAAAAATGTTGACCATGTATTAAAGAGAGTTAATCTTGTATTTTAAAAATATTAATCAAGCATTTGAAAATGTAAATCTGTATAGAAAAAAAATTGACCATGTATTACAAAATGTTAATCTTGTATTTGAAAAATGTTAATCGAGCATTTGAAAATGTAAATTTTTATCAAAAAAATGTTGACCATGTTACAAAGTGTTAATCATGTATTTCAAAAATGTCAATCAAGCATTTTAAAATGTTAAATTTGTATGGAGTTTTTTTATCTTGTATTTAAAAATTGTTAATAAATCATTTTAGAAAATGTAAAAAATGTGTATGAAAAAATGTTGATCATGTATTTAAAAATGTTAAACATGTGTGTGGAAAAGGTATTGACCATGTACTCCCATCGTCCAAAAAAGCTTATCCCAATCTTGTCCCTCAAATGAATGTATTTACCACTAACTTGGTGCTAGATACATCCATTTGAGGGACAAAAGTTTTCGGACCGAGGGAGTGTTAACAAATGTTAATATTGTATTTGAAACATGTTAAATGTTAAAATGAATTAGATATATACCAAAAAAAATGAACAGTGTGTATGAAAAAAAGCAGACATAAAAAATACTCCCTCAATTCCATAATATAGTGCGGCCACGCTTTCCGAGATCCAAGTTTGATCGTAAATTTAACCAAGGAGACCGATTGCGGCGGGATCAAAAATTATATCACTGAATTCATATCAAAAATACGAATTCAGTGGTATAATTGTTGCTCCCGCCGCAGTCGGTCTCGTTGGTTAAATTTACAGTCAAACTTGAATCTTGGGAAGCGTGGACGCACTACATTATGAAATGGAGCGAGTATAATTTTAAAAAATCATGTATTTAGAAAATGTTTAACGTGTATATAAAAATGTTTTCGACATATACCCAAAATGTTGAATGTTATTGAAGAAAAGTTAACACGAGTTGAACAAAAAATAAAACCGGTGAAAATCAACAAAAAAACAAAGAAACAAAAACAAAAGGCGAATAAAACATAAGAAAACAAAGAAAACCAAAGTATAATGAAGAAGAAACCGAAAGAAAAACAGTGAACAATGCATTTATTATTCAAATTAACCCCAAAGAAAACTGGTGAAGAAAAAAAGATAAAAAAACAAAGAAATAAAAAAGAAAACCAAAGGAAAAAATAAAACCCAGTGAAAACCGTTGGAATACAGTAAATCTCTCCCTAATAATAAAGCACGGATTTAGTCTCCGGGGTCACCGTCACGGTAATTTTGCAAACGAGTCCCTTCTGTTTTCACTCTTCAATCCGCAGTCCACAAATAACGTTTGCTAGCCGGGAAAAACGGTTCAACATCCCACCGACAAATAAAAGCGAGGCCCACGGGTCGTCCTATCTCTCCCCTGTCTCGGGTTCGTGGCTGAGGCAGATCGCATCTTGCTTCGCGACGGCGGCGGCGTAGAGCCATCCTTCGATTTTGATGAACTACGTGGACTCATGACCCTCCGCGTGCTTGCGAAGGTGACAAGCCCCCACAAGCCCAAGCGCTTGATGCGCCCAAGCGAAACGGCAGGTCTGTACCCGATGCCTCTCGCGATCTAGATTTGGAGGAGGGGTCGCCTCCCGTTCCGTCCCGGGCAGCGGATGTGGAGGGGAGAGAGAGAGAGAGAGGAGTGAGGGAGAAGCATAGAGGATTCTGCCGGCGGTACTGCTTAGAACGGGGACAAAGGAGGAGGCTATTTTGGTTCTTTGATTGATCCAATCCTTCCTACGCCCGTAATTTTCTCGGACACAAATTTCACATCTAGCTGCGGCCATGGGATGTTCGGCAGGGAATCCGGCAGGGTCTCTTTTGGCCGTTCCACGGGCCGATGTGCTCAAAATACACATCTACTCTATCGACTGAAGTCCTAGCCCAATTGTTCCTTTCGTTGCTTAACATTGCAGTCTTGCCGTTCTGCCAAAGTCGTCAGAATATTGCCGTTCTGCCAACCTCGCCGGAATTTCTCCATACTGCTGACTTCGCCAAAATTACGTCCGCCCGTGCTCTAGGTACGTCGTTCAAACTGGTTGAGCAATACTGATTCGAAGTTGTTTTGGTCAAACGGCTAAACTGAACCATGCTACTACAGAGTAGCCAAAAGGAGATTCAGTTTTTTTCCTGTGAACTGAAGCTGCTAAACCGAACCATGCTACTACACAATAGCCAACAATGTTGAATACTGATTTGGATTTGAAGTTTGGCTGATAAATATGAGTATCATCATATAATTTCTGTCTGATGTTTCTAGAATATGTAATTGGTAATGTTATTTTCGGTTTGACAGACGTGGATGATAAGTTCCAGTACCACTTTGTGTGATGCAGTATTCTTTGCTTTTTGAATTTATTAATAGTCGTTGCCGAACTCGAGCAGTCGAGCTTGCTTCTCAATGGTGCCCTATCGAAACCTAAAAAGTTCCTATTTATGGTTAATATAAATCGTGTTGTCGCTACTTTGTAAATAAGTCACAAACTTCTTAATTCTTTTGTATGGGTTGCTGTCAAAACACTAAACTTAATTCAGTCAGGCCATCATTATAGTAGTTTGTCTAATGTACGAAACTCATAACTTTGCTTGATGCATTCTTCGGGTTGAGGGTCTCATGATGGATGACGTAACAGCTGTTAAAGAGGAGAATAAAGGATGGAAGATGGCATCAGAGGAGGATGCTGAAGCTGGTAAATCAATTGAGCAAGAGTTCCTCACTCATGTGCGTTTATAATCAATTTTTCCAAATTAGTAGATAATTTCTGTGAAGATGAATACATGTTGTTTGATTCACTATTTGATTGAAGTCCGCTCGGTATCCCCTGGTCCAAATAATCTGTCTACGTCCTTCCTCAGGCTACACCTTCAGGATTTGCGCCGCACCAGTTCGAGGGCTTCAGAACCATGCTGTTGTTGTTGTTGTCCTATTTGCCATTGCGCGCATATATGATTCTGACTCAGGGAGTAGGACTCTCTGACTCTAGCTCCTCTGTCGATATAGGTATGACTTGATGCTATTGTAGCTAATCTCTGTTTACGTCCTGATGCAATTCATTGACGAACACAAGTAGGAATGTAGACCGGCTTCCAATCTCCATTGATTTTCATTCCTGCACTACTATTCTATGCAAGTCATTATTAGATATTAATGTAGCATCGAATTTTTGAAAGAAAAAAAACTGCTAACTCATCAATCCTTGCAAGATGAGTCATTAATGCTTTCAATTTTTTGATGTAAATAAGCAGACCCCATATTAAATAGTCTATTGCAAGAATTATATTATTCAATGAGGGATCCAGGCTTACTACGCCGTACGGTATCCATATCGTACTTTTGATGAGCTACACTTTTCAGGGATCTGATGTTCAGGAGTCTGATGGTCACGTGTTAATTTGTTATTTAGTGTCGGTTTAGTGCAGCTGCTCTCCTAACTTGCTTCCTAGCTCCCTCCCCACTTACCTATAAGCTGAGCGTATTGCTTTGCTAGATAATTTGATCTGGAAAAGATGACACACTAAGACGCACACCGAAACTTTCAGATTAGTTCCTATACATACATGATTGAATCTTCTCCGTGCAAAAACTGACGATACACAGTTTGTATGAAAATCAGTGAGGGGATGAACTGCAGTCTTCCCTTACCACCCAGTAGTTCCCAATTTATTTTTGAATTTTTTTTTATTTGGAAAGTATAGCACCTAATTTACAATGAAGTGAATCCATCAACCAAATTAATTGACCATTAATACAGAGCTCCTCCGTGTCCATGTCGTCAACGTGTTGCTCCCCGATCGTGTTGTTCTTGAGATCCGCCTTGAAGACGGGGGATCGGGCCTCCAGCACACATATTCTTTAGTGTCCTCGCGATATGCTTCTATAGGAAGAGAGATCCCCCATACTTATGTTTTTAATCTGCATGTATAGTTCTACAGAAAAAAATGAATATCCACTATTCATATGTGATAACAAGTGCATGAACTTGGCTAATGTTTAGGGGCATAAACATGATCGTGTCAAAACTGCATATAAGCACCATGTTATTATGTTCTTACAGATAAAACATTCAGGTTAATGATTTCTCTTGGCTGAGGGATTTGACTGTTCCTCATTAGTACGTGTTAGAGCTATGGATGATGAACTCGCTAGATTCCTTTTTGGTATGTCCGCAGGGAGGTCGCACCTAGCCTGTTCTGCAAGGTCAAAAGGAAGAATATCTCTGGTTGCACAGCCCTACAGGGGAATAGTAGTTTGTCTAATGTACGAAACTCATAACTTTGCTTGATGCATTCTTCAGGTTGAGGGTCTCATGATGGATGACGTAACAGCTGTTAAAGAGGAGAATAAAAGATGGAAGATGGCATCAGAGGAGGATGCTGAAGCTGGTAAATCAATTGAGCAAGAGTTCCTCACTCATGTGCGTTTATAATCAGTTTTCCACATTAGTAGATAATTTCTGTGAAGATGAATACATGTTGTTTGATTCACTATTTGATTGAAGTCCGCTCGGTATCCCCTGGTCCAAATAATCTGTCTACGTCCTTCCTCAGGCTACACCTTCAGGATTTGCGTCGCACTAGTTCGAGGGCTTCGGAGCCATGCTGCTGTTGTTGTCCTCTTTGCCGTTGCGTGCATATATGATTCTGACTCAGGGAGTAGGACTCTCTGACTCTGGCTCCTTTGTCGATATAGGTATGACCCCGATGCTATTGCAGCTAATCTCTGTTTACGTCCTGATGCAATTCATTGACGAACACAAGTAGGAATGTAGACCGGCTTCCAATCTCCATTGATTTTCATTCCTGCACTACTATTCTATGCAAGTCATTATTAGATATTAATGTAGCATCGAATTTTTGAAAGAAAAAAACTGCTAACTCATCAATCCTTGCTAGATGAGTCATTAATGCTTTCAATTTTTTGATGTAAATAAGCAGACCCCATATTAAATAGTCTATTGCAAGAATTATATTATTCAATGAGGGATCCAGGCTTACTACGCCATACGGTATCCATATCGTACTTTTGATGCGCTACACTTTTTAGGAATCTAATGTTCAGGAGTCTGATGGTCACGTGTTAATTTGTTATTTAGTGTCGGTTTAGTGCAGCTGCTCTCTTGACTTGCTTCCTAGCTCCCTCCCCACTTACCTGTAAGCTGTGTTGCTTTGCTCGATAATTTGATCTGGAAAAGATGGCACACTAAGACGCACACGGAAACTTTCAGATTAGTTCGTATACATACATGATTGAATCTTCTCCGTGCAAAAACTGACGATACACAGTTTGTATGAAAATCAGTGAGGGGATGAACTGCAGTCTTACCTTACCACCCAGTAGTTCCCAATTTATTTTTGAATTTTTATTTTTATTTGGAAAGTATAGCACCTAATTTACAATTAAGTGAGTCCATCAAGCAAATTAATTGATCATTAATACAGAGCTCCTCCGTGTCCATGTCGTCAACGTGTTGCTCCCTGATCGTGTTGTTCTTGAGATCCACCTTGAAGATGGGGGATCGGGCCTCCAGCACACATCATTCTTTAGTGTCCTCGCGATATGCTTCTATAGGAAGAGAGATTCCCCATACTTATGTTTTTAATCCGCATGTATAGTTCTACAGAAAAAATGAATATCCACTATTCATATGTGATAAGAAGTGCATGAACTTGGCTAATGTTTAGGGGCATAAACATGATCGTGTCAAAACTGCATATAAGCACCATGTTATTATGTTCTTACAGATAAAACATTCAGGTTAATGATTTCTCTTGGCCGAGGGATTTGACTGTTCCTCATTAGTACGTGTTAGAGCTATGGATGCTGAGCTCGCTAGATTCCTTTTTGGTATGTCCGCAGGGAGGTCGCACCTAGCCTATTCTGCAAGGTCAAAAGGAAGAATATCTCTGGTTGCACAGCCATACAGGGGAACAAATGGATTTCTGTGCTCCGTCGGGTCAACACCACTGAGTTGGTTCATGAATTCACCAAATTATGGTTGTTGATCAGAGAGGTGCAAATACCAAACATAGACCAAGATGTCGTCTCTTCACGTTGGACAGCGGATGGAATCTATATAGCACGCTCAACCTACAGGGCAATGTTCTGGGGCTCATACTTGGGCACTTGCTCTCAAACTTTCTGGAAGGCTGAAAACAAAGTAAAAAAATTATGTTGGCCCCTGTCGCTTGGGAGGATTATGTCCGCGGACAAGCTGATCCGGAGAGGATGGTAAGGAAGCGAGATTTGTTCGATGTACGGTTCGCAGAAGGAGTCGGCGGAGCATCTTCTTCTGAACAGCTGTTTCACTCGCCAAGTTTGGAGGAGGATCGCGACTTGGTCTGGTTTCAAGACATTATCACCTGAAGATGGCCTCCGGGAGGGCATGGTTTACTCCTGGTAGCTGGAGCTAATGGTGTGTATGCTTCCAAATGTTGATATAAGGAAGATGTTATTCTGATCAATTCTTTCTGATGCGAGCTTTAAACAGATGACATGCTAAAAACAATCAAATTAATGTGTCTTTAGGATAGTTGAATTCATGATACTTCTATAATATCTATGCAAAAAAATGTGGTCGTGCGGATGCACTAGATGTGGGCAGTAGCTCGTGGAGGGTGGCCTTCAAATCCTAGAACATTCACTTGTGCTATTGCGGTTTAACTCATGAGCTAGCAGAGCTCGTTGCCTTGAGATTGATCATGTTTGAACGCATTATGATCAGGTAGACACTGTAGCCACCATTGATGAGGACGAGAAGGGGGATACGCCATGACACCAAAGGGCACTCTATTGAAATAGATGGAGCTAGAGGCGTGTGGTGTTTTTTTTCTCCCGTTGCAACGCAAGGGCATGTTTGCTAGTCCTAAAAAACAATGGAAAAGAGAAACTGGAAAAAACATTGAAGTGAGAAAAAAATGAAGCAAACCAGCTAAGAGCATCTCCACTTGTTTGCCCTGAGGAGGCATTTTTCGCCTCTTGGGTGGTAGTCGGCAAGAATTTTGGCCTGGGGGGCAAAATTTTCCACTAGTCGCGCCCCGCACAAGCATCTTGAGCGTGATGACGTCGACGACCTCCTCGGCACGCGCCCAGGGAAGGAGCGCAAGCATCAATGGGAAAGGAAAGCTCAAGGAGACGGGCGGTCTGGCGCGGTGGCGCGCCTGGCGAGCACGGCGGTGTTGCGGTCGTGCGCGAAGCCGCTGGGGCGGCACGCCACCCAGCAGAAGAACTCCCACGCCGTCTCCGGCTTCCTGAATGTGCACAGGAGCTTGCACATGAGCCACGACGTCCGGACGATCCAGGCCACCTCCAGCTCCGCCACCCCCTTGGGGGCCCAGCCTTCCAGCGCCCTCGCGAGCTTCCGCGGGTCCAGCCATGGCTTGAGCGGCGTCTCCTTAGCTATGGGCGTGTCCTTGCCACCATCCTATTCCTCCTCGCTGTCTCCCTCGCCGTCCGCATCGTCCACGGCGTATGGTGACGATGACATGTACCTAGGGTAGGGCCGTAGACCTGACCTAGACACCCTACCCAAGGACACTGCCCTAGAGTCAAAGACATGCGAAGTTCTACAGAAGATACCGACTGAAATCACCCTGAAGTGTAATCCACTCGACGATAGATTCCACTCGGATATCCCAATTCCACTCGACATAATCATTACACTCGACCATACAAAAGAATCACTCGGAGCATAGAAGGCCTACAGTCACCCCAGGATGGCACCGGTCGGGCATTCACTCCGTAGTCATAAAGATCATTAATAGATGGCATTACCAGTAACACCCCTGTCTTAACTCACATGGAACCCTGTGTAACCGAGGGCTGGAGGGGCCTGGCGCACTCTATATAAGTGACCCCCTCCTCTGGCACAAGGGTTTGCACCCCCTATAACTTTCACACATATCCAGTCGACCAGCCTCTGCGGCATCGAGACGTAGGGCTATTACCTCCTCCGAGAGGGTCCTAAACTCATAAACTTGTGTGTGCATCCTTGTCGTAGCTAGGATCATGCCTCCTCCTACGTACCCCCTACTATTACTGTCATACTCGTTCCCACGATAATTGGTGCCCACCATGGGGCAGGCGTCTTAGCGACTTTCGGTGAGGTTGCAATTTTTTCGATCTCCATCAACATGGTTTCCGCAGGTGGTTTGTGCCTGGGCCACGAGCCTCGGAGAGCTCGTCTTCATCGCTGACTGCTACCTCTTGAGCACTGCGTTGGTTTTTCCCCGAAGAGGAAGGGATGATGCAGCAGAGTAGCGTAAGTATCTCCCTCAGTTTTTGAGAACCAAGGTATCAATCCAGTAGGAGGTTACACGCGAGTCCCTCGTACCCGCACAAAACAAGTAAATCCTCACAACCAACGCGATAAGGGGTTGTCAATCCCTACACGGCCACTTACGAGAGTGAGATCTGATAGATATGATAAGATAATATTTTTTGTATTTTTTATGATAAAGATGCAAAGTAAAATAAAAGCAAAGTAAATAACAAAGTATTGGAAGATTAATATGATGAATATAGACCCGGGGGCCATAGGTTTAACTAGTGGCTTCTCTCAAGAGCATAAGTATTGTACGGTGGATGAACAAATTACTATTGAGTAATTGACAGAATTGAGCATAGTTATGAGAATATCTAGGCATGATCATGTATATAGGCATCACGTCCGAGACAAGTAGATCGACTCCTGCCTGTATCTACTACTGTTACTCCACTCATCGACAGCTATTCAGCATGCATCTAGAGTATTAAGCTAATGAAAACAGAGTAACGCCTTAAGCAAGATGACATGATGTAGAGGGATAATCTCATGCAATATGGTGAAAACCCCATCTTCTTATCCTCGATGGCAACAATACAATACGTGCCTTGCTGCCCCTACTGTCACTGGGAAAGGACACCACAAGATTGAACCCAAAGCTAAGCACTTCTCCCATTGCAAGAAAGATCAATCTAGTAGGCCAAACGAAACTGATAATTCGAAGAGACTTGCAAAGATAACCAATCATACATAAAAGAATTCAGAGAATATTCAAATATTGTTCATAAATAGACTTGATCATAAACCCACAATTCATCGGTCTCAACAAACACACCGCAAAAAGAAGATTACATCGAATAGTTCTCCACAAGAGAGGGGGAACATTGTATTGAGATCCAAAAAGAGAGAAGAAGCCATCTAGCTAATAACTATGGACCCGTAGGTTTGAGGTAAACTACTCACACTTCATCGGAGGGGCTATGGTGATGATGTAGAAGCCCTCCGTGATCGATGCCCCCTCCAGCGGAGCTCCGGAACAGGCCCCAAGATGGGATCTCGTGGATACAGAAAGTTGCGGCGGTGGAATTAGGGTTTTGGCTCCGTATTTGATCGTTTGGGGGTACATAGGTATATATAGGAGGAAGGAGTACGTGGGTGGAGCAACAGGGGACCCACGAGGGTGGAGGGCGCGTCTGGGGGGTAGGCGCGCCCCCCTACCTCGTGGCCTCCTCTTTAGTGTCTTGACGTAGGGTCCAAGTCTCTCGGGTCTTGTTCGTTGAGAAAATCACGTTCCCGAAGGTTTCATTCCGTTTGGACTCCCTTTGATATTCCTTTTCTTCGAGACCCTAAAATATGCAAAAAAAACATCAATTCTGGGTTGGGCCTCCGGCTAATAGGTTAGCCCCAAAAATAATATAAAATTGGATAATAAAGCCAAATAATGTCCAAAATAGTAGATAATATAGCATGGAGCAATCGAAAATTATAGATACGTTGGAGACGTGAAAGCACAAGTGCTCCCTAGGTGGTTTTGATAATTGATGACAACATATCTCTTGTTGGACTAACATTTCTATCTAGCATGTTTCAGATAAGTTCAACAATGGAGTGGCATGGACTAAAGGTTGTGGGAACTCCTTCAAGATGCTAAGAACAAAGGATTGGCTAAAGCTTCAAGCTCAAGACTCTTCATTTTACATTTTAGTGATCCAAGATCACATTGAGTCCATAGGAAAAGCCAATACTATCAAGGAGGGATGAGGTGTTGCTTAATGAGCCTCTTGCTTCATGTGCTTAGTGATATGCTCCAAAACTCCTCAGCTACTTTCCCACTTCCACATATGACCTAAACCCAAAGCCAAACTCAGACCTACCGATTCTTTCTATCCGGCGCCACCGAGTTTTCACTTGTCATAAGCCACTGCGAAAACCCTAGCAATTCGGTTCTACCGATAGGGATCTCGGTCTCACCGAGATGGGGTTGCAAACTCTCTGTTTCCCTTTCGTAACTTTTCGGTCTCACCGAAAGAGCGAATCGGTCCCACCGAGATTGCAATGTAAACTCAGTGTTTCCCCTTTGTAACTTTTCGGTCTCACCGAGTTCCACTCGGTCTCACCGAAAGAGCAAATCGGTCCCACCGAGTTTGCCTGACCAACTCTCTGGTTAGCTAATTACCAAATTCGGTCTCACCGAGTTTGTGTAATCGGTCTCACCGAGATTACGTTATGCCCAAACCCTAACCATATCGGTCCTACCGAGTTGCATGTCAGTCCCACCGAAAATCTCTAACGGTCACTAGGTTTACATTTTCGGTCCGACCGAGTTTGTTGATTCGGTCCCACCGAGATTGGAAAACTGTGTAACGGTTGGATTTTGTGTGGAGGCTATATATACCCCTCCACCTCCTCTTCATTCGAAGAGAGAGCCATCAGAACACATACACACATTCCAACTCATATGTTCTGAGAGAGAACCACCTACTCATGTGTTGAGACCAAGATATTCCATTCCTACCATATGAATCTTGATCTCTAGCCTCCAAGTTGCTTTCCACTCAAATCTTCTTTCCACAAAATCCAAATCCTATGAGAGAGAGTTGAGTGTTGGGGAGACTATCATTTGAAGCACAAGAGCAAGGAGTTCATTACCTACACACCATTTGTTACTTCTTGGAGAGTGGTGTCTCCTAGATTGGCTAGGTGTCACTTGGGAGCCTCCGACAAGATTGTGGAGTTGAACCAAGGAGTTTGTAAGGGCAAGGAGAATCGCCTACTTCGTGAAGATCTACCGCTAGTGAGGCAAGTCCTGCGTGGGCGATGGCCATGGTGGGATAGACAAGGTTGCTTCTTCGTGGACCCTTTGTGGGTGGTTGCTTCTTCGTGGACCCTTCGTGGGTGGAGCCCTGTGTGGACTCGTGCAACCGTTACCCTTGGGTGGAGCCCTGTGTGGACTCGCGCAACCGTTACCCTTCGTGGGTTGAAGTCTCCATCAACGTGGATGTAGGATAGCACCACCTATCCGAACCACGGGAAAAACATCCGTGTCTCCAATTGCGTTTGATCTCTCCAAACCCTTCCCTTTACATTCTTGCAAGTTGCATGCTTTACATTCTGCTGCTCATATACTCTTTGCATGCTTGCTTGATATGTATTGTGTGTGTTGAAATTGTGCCTAAACTCCACTTAAACCGAAAAAGCTTAAAAATTGCAACTTGAGCATTATGTGTCTAATCACCCCCCTCTAGACACATCTACTTCTAGATCCTACAAGTGGTATCAGAGCTTTGGTCTCCATTGCCTTGGTTTAATCACCATTGGAGGAAGATGGATGTGTCTACATTAGGGAGTCTTAGACATAGAGTGCCTATTCTTGATGGAGAGTATTTCCATGAGTGGAAAAATGAGATGCTTGTAATCTTCAATCAATATCATTTGAACAAGTATATTGCTAGCCCTTGTGCACCTCATATTGATCCTTTGCATCCTACCCTAGATAAAGATATTGACATGATTCACAATCTTAGAACTATTGAGCTCATCATTAGAGGATTGCCCAAAAATTTGATTGCTAATTTGCCTACTCACAATTGTGCCTATACCATATGGAAATTTCTTGAGGAACGATTTCCCGATTATTCCTTGAAAACTTTGGATGAAATTCTCCATAAATCTATTGCCTTGAGTAAGATGAACTCTAGTGATCCTAGTTTTGGTAAATGTCTTTTTGAACTTGCCAATCTTAAGCATGCTAAAGGAGATGTTGGAATCATTAATGATATCATATTCAAAGCTATAAGAATTCATAAAAGTAACCACTTTGATCATTTATCTAATGAATTACCCTCTCTAGGAAATGATGAGTCACAAGATCATGATGAACATGAATATTATGATGATGATGATAGTGACTTCGATCTTGATGATGCAATGAGACATTTTGGTCTTATGGCAAATCTTCGGGGATATGAATCAGGAGGAAAGGAATGGGTTCTTGATAGTGGATGTACTGATCATATGACCGGAGATGAAGAGATGTTTCGTGAGCTTGCTGAAAACAACGGCCCTCGAAAATATGTCACCTTTGGTGATAATTCAAAGGGTAAAGTGGTTGGCCTTGGTAAGGTGGCCATCTCACATGATAGTTCCATTCAAAATGTCATGCTCGTTGAATCTCTTGGATACAACTTACTCTCAGTATCTAGACTTGCTGATTTCGGTTTGAATGTCCTATTTACTGAGGTAGATTGCCAAGTATTTCATCGAGACAATCATAAAATGGTCTTTACGGGTATGCGTAGAGGTGATCTTTACATTGTTGATTTCTCTAAAAAGGCACAACCTAAAACTTGCTTTGTTGCTAAATCCTCAAAAGGTTGGTTGTGGCATAGACGACTAGGTCACGTTGGCATGAGAAACCTTGACAAGCTTATTAAAGGAAATCATATCCTTGGAGTTAACGATGTCATATTTCATAAGGATAGACTTTGCAGTGCTTGTCAAGCAGGTAAACAGGTTGGAGGAAGACATCCCGTGAAGAACATCATGACCACAAGGAGGCCACTCGAGCTACTTCACATGGATCTTTTTGGTCCCAACGCCTACAAGAGTCTCGATGGAAATTCTTTTGGTCTAGTTATAGTTGATGACTTTTCAAGATTTACGTGGGTGTTCTTTCTTAATGACAAGTCGCAGGTCCAGAAGATCTTCAGAAACTTCGCTAGGAAGGCCCAAAATCAGTTTGATGTGAAGATCAAGAAGGTTCGGAGTGACAACGGAACGGAGTTCAAGAACGCAAATGTGGACACCTTTCTTGACGAAGAAGGGATTTCACACGAGTTCTCGGCTACGTACACACCTCAACAAAATGGAGTTGTTGAGAGGAAGAACCGGACGCTCATCGAAATGGCAAGAACGATGCTTGATGAATACAAGACGCCAAAGCACTTTTGGGCAGAAGCGGTTGAGACAGCTTGTCACGCAACAAATCGCTTATATCTTCACAAGCTACTCGGCAAGACGGCATACGAGCTTCTCACCGGTAACAAACCCCAAGTTGGATACTTTCGAGTATTCGGCTCAAAGTGCTACATTCTTGATAAGCATCGTCGTTCAAAGTTTGCTCCTAAAACTCATGAAGGTTTTCTACTTGGTTATGGCTCAAACTCTCACACTTACCGTGTCTACAACAATTTCACCCGAAAGGTTGAAGAGACGGTAGATGTGAAGTTTGATGAATCTAATGGCTCGCAAGTAGAGCAATTGCCAATTGATGTAGGAGACAAAGACTCTTCAGAAGCAATTCAAGACTTTTCCATCGGAAAAATTCGTCCAACGGAGGTGAAGGAGAGTACTTCATCCATCCAAGTGGAAGCTTCTACTTCACGACAAGGTGAACCAAGAATCGACACGGAAGCATCCACAAGTGGGACACACCAAGATGAAGAAAACGAGGAATTACGTCAAGATGAACATCAACAACCTCCTTCTCCACCACGACAAGAGAACGACGACGTCAACAATGAAGAAGGCCAAGAAGAAGAACAAGATGAAGAAGATGTTCAACGAAGACCCAAGCAAAAGCTCTCACGAGTTCGAGCAAGAATTGCCAAAGATCATCCCGTCGAGCAAATCCTCAATGATATACAAACCGGGAGAATCACTCGCTCAAAAACTCGTTTAGCTAACTTTTGTGAAAACTATTCATTCATCTCTATCATTGAACCAATGAAGGTTGAAGAAGCATTGGAAGATCCGGATTGGATAAACGCTATGCATGAAGAGCTACATAATTTTGAGAGAAACCAAGTTTGGACATTGGTTGAGAAGCCCGACAACAACCACAACATCATTGGTACCAAATGGGTGTTTCGCAACAAGCAAGATGAAGATGGATAAGTGGTTCGCAACAAAGCACGTCTCGTCGCCCAAGGGTACACACAAGTCGAAGGTATGGACTACGGTGAGACGTATGCTCCCGTTGCTAGACTTGAGTCCATTCGCATCTTACTTGCCTATGCTAATCACCATAATATCACCTTGTACCAAATGGACATTAAAAGTGCTTTTCTAAATGGTGAAATAGAGGAGGAAGTTTATGTCAAACAACATCCCGGCTTTGTCAATCCTAAGAAATCAAATCATGTTTACAAACTTCACAAAGCTCTTTATGGTCTTAAACAAGCTCCTAGAGCATGGTATAAATGCTTGACCAAGTTCCTTACTACAACGGTTTTGAAATTGGTAAAATTGGTTCTACTCTTTTTACTAAAAGGGTTAATGGAGAACTATTTGTATGCCAAATTTATGTTGATGATATCATATTTGGTTCAACTAACCCTCTCTTTAGTGAAAAGTTTGGAAAGCTAATGTCAGAGAAGTTTGAGATGTCTATGATGAGTGAAGTCAAGTTCTTTCTCGGGTTGCAAATCAAGCAAACTAAGGAAGGTACATTTTTCTCTCAAACAAAGTACACCAAGGACTTATTCAAGAAGTTCAATATGCAAGAATGCAAAGGTATGTCTACACCCATGCCTACTAGTGGACATAATGATTTGTCCAAAGATGGTGAACCTGTTGATCAAAAGGTTTATCGCTCTATGATTGGTTCATTGTTATACCTATGTGCTTCACGTCCCGATATTATGCTAAGTGTGTGCATGTGTGCACGATATCAAGCTGCTCCTAAAGATTGTCATCTTAAGGC
The DNA here is from genome assembly GCF_003073215.2 of Triticum urartu. NCBI lineage: Eukaryota > Viridiplantae > Streptophyta > Magnoliopsida > Poales > Poaceae > Triticum > Triticum urartu. The sequence goes on from NC_053022.1 coordinate 458,072,946, forward strand.
TGTGAAAAGGATAGTGAGATATTTAATCCATACACCAAATTTTGGCATTTGGTATCCTAAGAGGTCTTCTTTTGATCTTGTTGGCTATTCTGACTCGGATTATGCCGGAGACAAGGTTGACAGAAAGTCCACTTCGGGTACTTGTCAATTTCTTGGCAGATCTCTTGTGTCTTGGTCTTCCAAGAAACAAAACTCGGTATCCTTATCCACCGCCGAAGCGGAATACATTGTCGCTGGTTCATGTTGCGCTCAATTACTTTGGATGACCCAAACTCTTAAAGATTATGGGATTTATGCGAAACATGTTCCACTGCTTTGTGACAATGAAAGTGCTATCAAAATTGGTCATAATCCTGAACAACATTCTCGAACTAAGCATATTGAAGTTCGCCATCATTTCATTCGAGATCATGTTGCTAAGGGTGACATCAATCTTAAGCATGTTCGCACCGACAAGCAATTAGCGGATATATTTACTAAACCACTTGATGAGAAAGTGTTTTGCAGGTTGAGAGGAGAATTGAACATCATTGATGCTTCGAACTTGGAGTAGAAACTCCATTGGATACATGCAAGACATGAGCTTATGACTAATCCATGATATATCTCTTATGATAACTATCTTATGTCTTGGATATATTTGCACCTTGCATGTTGTCTAACCCATGTAGGTGCTTGGTTGAATCTAATTCCATGAGATTGCGACTCACTCATATCTTGAGCAATCTCTACATCACCAAGACTCTACACAATAGTGGTTGAAGACAGGGAAGCACAAAACCACTCAAACATATCCTTTGACAAATTCTATGTTAAGCTTCATGATTGTCATTTTTGGATACACAAGTGCTCTTCCTTGCAAGAACTAACCCATGTAGGTAGATGAACTCAAACTCCAAGTGGTGCTCCCAACTCTTGATGAACTACATCAACCTTGAGCACCCACACAAGTTCAACTACATGAGCAAGAACCACACCACCACCCAAGGTATGTTATTCCATCTTAGAGAAGCTTTACTCCAAGACATGAGTCAAAGCAACTCAACAAGATGTGAATACATTAAGATGCTTAAACGAAAAATGGTAATCCCATTTTGAGCTTAAACGATGAGTATGACCTATGATCAAGTGTTCTCACTTGACTCCTAAGTCAATATACTCTAACATAGGTGACTATGTCACCGCCCAATTCTAGATGAAGTTCTCTTGTGTTCTTTTCTGAGTTATTGCATTTGTCCCTTGCATATTTGTTTCCTTATTTTTCAAACAAAACAAAAACAAAAACTTCATCTAGAAACTTTCACTCTTTTTTTTGGTTCTTGTTCTACATATTTCTGCATCAAATTCATTGCAAATCTTTGTGAGATCTTACTTGACTAGTGAGCTGAGGTGACAAGTGTTTTTCTCTGTGATGAACTCGGTTTCACCGAATTGCCATTTTCCGTCCAACCGAATCCCTTCGGTACTACCGAAACATGCCACTCGGTGCCACCGATTTCGCAACAGGAAAAACAGTTTGCCACATATTCTATATTTCTTCTGATCCAGCTCCACTCAATGAATCTTGTCCTCTACAAGCATCACAGTTTTATTCCCTGCTTTGTACTGAATCTCAAGGACCAAACCTATTCGACGGATTCCAGGAAAAACCTTCTTGGAAATTGATGTCAAAGGGGGAGAGAGAGATCACATCAAATCTTATCATCAGGGAGAGAGAGAGAGATCACATCAAAAGCTTATCACCTACAAAGGAGAAAGTACTAAGGGGGAGAGAATACTCAAGGATCCCATATATTAAGGGGGAGAAAGAAATCTCCAAGGGGGAGAGAATACTCAAGGATCCCAGATGCTTGATGTTCAAGAGGAGAGATGCCACATGTATTTTTGGGGGAAAGACATGTTCATATGAACTCATTTGAATTTAGTTCTATTCATATCTTTCAGCTCTGATTTTCTGTTTCCTATCTTCTCCCAATATCCCATGTACGATTCAGGGGGAGAAAGACACCTAAGGAAAAGAAATTAGTCAAATTCATTGCATATCTTTATTCTCGGGGACATGTTGAATTCAATGTGGTACATTGTACTCACTCTCTACATGTCATCCCAGTCTTGGTATTCTTGTGGTTTCTTTTGTTTGCTCTGGCTAGTGGACGTACCTGTGTTATATAACCTTGTTTGTGCAGGTCCATTCCATCCTAAGCCAACTCAAGACCACAAGGTAAGTATATGCATCAAAATCATGAGTATGAGGAGTTCTTGCTTATGTACATACTGTTTGCAAGAAGGACTCATGAGCATGAAGGTATTTTCCTTGATAATCTCTTGCTCTGATGCATATGGCCAAGATGCATGTAACACATTGCCTACTCTGTCATGGTTATGCTCTCACATGCCTCTATATTTCATATTTACATGAGTGCATACATGTAGGGGGAGCCTATGCTCGTTACATGTCCTTCCAAAGCTTTACTTGCTGTTCTTTATATCTTTATCTAAAGCTTTGATGTATGTTGCCATCAATTACCAAAAAGGGGGAGATTGAAAGCACAAGTGCTCCCTAGGTGGTTTTGATAATTGATGACAACGTATCTCTTGTTGGACTAACATTTCTATCTAGCATGTTTCAGATAAGTTCAACAATGGAGTGGCATGGACTAAAGGTTGTGGGAACTCCTTCAAGATGCTAAGGGTGTTTCCTAACCGATTTCGAAGTTCGAGTTCTGAGAAGTAAAATGTAAAATCACTAGGTTCTAGTGTAACTCAGGTATCCTTTTCGGTTATGATAGTTCCTCCCTACTCCACAACGAATTACTCGGAGAATGAAGTACACGAATCACTATACGAGGTTTTGGGAGTTCTTGGAAGGGTATAGGTGTATACTGGATTTGGGATTCGGTTTGAGCCAGGATGGCTAAGAAGGATAGGCCGCGGTGGCTCAAAGTGAACAGTAATCGGTGAACCAAACCCTAGCAATTCGGTTCTACCGATAAGGATCTCGGTCTCACCGAGATGGGATTGCAAACTCTCTGTTTCCCTTCTGTAACTTTTCGGTCTCACCGAAAGAGCGAATCGGTCCCACCGAGATTGCAATGTAAACTCAGTGTTTCCCCTTTGTAACTTTTCGGTCTCACCGAGTTCCACTCGGTCTCACCGAAAGAGCAAATCGGTCCCACCAAGTTTGCCTGACCAACTCTCTGGTTAGCTAATTACCAAATTCGGTCTCACCGAGTTTGTGTAATCGGTCTCACCGAGATTACGTTATGCCCAAACCCTAACCATATCGGTCCTACTGAGTTGCATGTCAGTCCCACCAAAAATCTCTAACGGTCACTAGGTTTACATTTTCGGTCCGACCGAGTTTGTTGATTCGGTCCCACCGAGATTGGAAAACTGTGTAACGGTTGGATTTTGTGTGGAGGCTATATATACCCCTCCACCTCCTCTTCATTCAAAGAGAGAGCCATCAGAACACACACACACCATTCCAACTCATATGTTCTGAGAGAGAACCACCTACTCATGTGTTGAGACCAAGATATTCCATTCCTACCATATGAATCTTGATCTCTAGCCTTCCCAAGTTGCTTTCCACTCAAATCTTCTTTCCACTAAATCCAAATCCTATGAGAGAGAGTTGAGTGTTGGGGAGACTATCATTTGAAGCACAAGAGCAAGGAGTTCATTACCTACACACCATTTGTTACTTCTTGGAGAGTGGTGTCTCCTAGATTGGCTAGGTGTCACTTGGGAGCCTCCGACAAGATTGTGGAGTTGAACCAAGGAGTTTGTAAGGGCAAGGAGATCGCCTACTTCGTGAAGATCTACCGCTAGTGAGGCAAGTCCTGCGTGGGCGATGGCCATGGTGGGATAGACAAGGTTGCTTCTTCGTGGACCCTTTGTGGGTGGTTGCTTCTTCGTGGACCCTTCGTGGGTGGAGCCCTGTGTGGACTCGCGCAACCATTACCCTTGGGTGGAGCCCTGTGTGGACTCACGCAACCGTTACCCTTCGTGGGTTGAAGTCTCCATCAACGTGGATGTAGGATAGCACCACCTAACCGAACCACGGGAAAAACATCCGTGTCTCCAATTGCGTTTGATCTCTCCAAACCCTTCCCTTTACATTCTTGCAAGTTGCATGCTTTACATTCTGCTGCTCATATACTCTTTGCATGCTTGCTTGATATGTATTGTGTGTGTTGAAATTGTGCCTAAACTCCACCTAAACCGAAAAAGCTTAAAAATTGCAACTTGAGCATTATGTGTCTAATCACCCCCCTCTAGACACATCTACTTCTAGATCCTACAAGACGTATCAAGCATCCCCAAGCTTAATTCCTGCTCGTCCTTGAGTAGGTAAATGATAAAAACAGAATTTTTGATGCGGGGTGCTACTTGGCATAATTTTAATGTTATTCTTCTTAATTGTGGTATGAATATTCAGATCCGAAAGATTCAAGATAAAAGTTCATATTGACATAAATAATAATACTTCAAGCATACTAATAAAGCAATCATGTCTTCTCAAAATAACATGGCCAAAGAAAGTTATCCCTACAAAATCATATTTTCTGGCTATGCTCTATCTTCACCACACAAAGTATTTAAATCATGCACAACCCTGATGACAAGCCTAGCAATTGTTTCATACTTTTGACATTCTCAAAACTTTTTCAATCTTCACGCAATACATGAGCGTGAGCCATGGATATAGCACTAGATCGACAATATAATAGCATGGAACAATCAAAAATTATAGATACGTTGGAGACATATCAAGCATCCCCAAGCTTAATTCCTTCTCGTCCTCGAGTAGGTAAATGATAAAAATAGAATTTTTGATGTGGAATGCTACCTAGCATAATTTTCAATGCAATTCTCTTTATTGTGGCATGAATATTCAGATTCGAAAGATTCAAGACAAATGTTTAATATTGACATAAAAATAATAATACTTCAAGCATACTAACAAAGTAATCATGTCTTCTCAAAATAACATGGCCAAATAAAGCTATCCCTACAAAATCATATAATCTGGCTATGCTCTATCTTCATCACACAAAATATTTAAATCATGCACAACCCCGATGACAAGCCAAGCAATTGTTTCATACTTTTGATGTTCTCAAACTTCTTCAATCTTCACGCAATACATGAGCGTGAGCCATGGACATAGCACTATAGGTGGAATAGAATGGTGGTTGTGGAGAAGACAAAAAGGGGGAAGATAGTCTCACATCAACTAGGCGTATCAACGGGCTATGGAGATGCCCATCAATAGATATCAATGTGAGTGAGTAGGGATTGCCATGCAACAGATGCACTAGAGCTATAAGTATATGCAAGCTCTACAAAAGAAACTAAGTGGGTGTGCATCCAACTTGCTTGCTCACAAAGACCTAGGGAAATTTGAGGAAGCCCATCATTGGAATATACAAGTCAAGTTCTATAATGAAAAATTCCCACTATTATATGAAAGTGATGAAATGAGAGACTCTCTACTATGAATATCATGGTGCTACTTTGAAGCACAAGTGTGGTAAAAGGATAGTAGCATTGCCCCTTCTCTCTTTTTCTCTCATCATTTTTTTTATTTTGGCCTTTTCTCTTTTTTATGGCCTCTTATCTTTCTTTTTTTTCGTCCGGAGTCTCATCCCGACTTGTGGAGGAATCATAGTCTCCATCATCCTTTCCTCACTGGGACAATGCTCTAATAATGATGTTCATCACACTTTTATTTTCTTACAACTCAACAATTACAACTCGATACCTCTCAACAATTACAACTCGATACCTAGAACAAAATATGACTCTATATGAATGCCTCCGGCGGTGTACCGGGATATGCAATGATTCATGAGTGACATGTATGAAAGAATTATGAATGGTGGCTTTGCCACAAATACGATGTCAACTACATGATCATGCTAAGCAATATGACAATGATGGAGTGTGTCATCATAAACGGAATGGTGGAAAGTTGCATGGCAATATATCTCGCAATGGCTATGGAAATGCCATAATAGGTAGGTATGGTGGCTGTTTTGAGGAAGGTATATGGTGGGTGTATGATACCGGCGAAAGGTGCGCGGTATTAGAGAGGCTAGCAATGGTGGAAGGGTGAGAGTGCGTATAATCCATGGACTCAACATTAGTCATAAAGAACTCATATACTTATTGCAAAAATCTACAAGTTATCAAAGCAAAGTATTACGCGCATGCTCCTAGGGGGATAGATTGGTAGGAAAAGACCATCGCTTGTCCCCGACCGCCACTCATAAGGAAGACAATCAATAAATAAATCATGCTCCGACTTCATCACATAACGGTTCACCATACGTGCATGCTACGGGAATCACAAACTTTAACACAAGTATTTCTCAAATTAACAACTACTCAACTAGCACAACTTTAATATCACCATCTTCATATCTCAAAACAATTATCAAGCATCAAACTTCTCATAGTATTCAACACACTCATAAGAGAATTTTATTATTAATCTTGTATACCTAGCATATAAGGATTTTTTAAGCAAATTACCATGCTATTTAAGACTCTCAAAATAATCTAAGTGAATCATGAGAGATCAATAGTTTCTATAAAACAAATTCACCACCATGCTCTAAAAGATATAAGTGAAGTACTAGAACAAAACTATATAACTCAATTGATATAAGCGAAGCACATAGAGTATTCTAACAAATTCCAAATCATGTATGGCTATCTCAAAAGGTGTGTACAGCAAGGATATTATGGTAAACTAACAAATAAAGACTCAAATAATACAAGACACTCCAAACAAAACACATATCATGGGGTGAATAAAAATATAGCTCCAAGTAAAGTTACCGATAGAAGTAGACGAAAGAGGGGATGCCTTCCGAGGCATCCCCAAGCTTTGGCTTTTAGTTGTCCTTATATTATCTTGGGGGTGCCATGGGCATCCCCAATCTTAGGTTCTTTCCACTCCTTGTTCCATAATCCATCAAATCTTTACCCAAAACTTGAAAACTTCACAACACAAAACTTAAAGCAGAAAATCTCGTGAGCTCTGTTAGCGAAAGAAAACAAAAGACCACTTCAAGGTACTGTAATGAACTCATTCTTTATTTATATTCGTGTTAAACCTACTGTATTCCAACTTCTCTATGGTTTATAAACTATTTTACTATCCATAGATTCATCAAAATAAGCAAACAACACATGAAAAACAGAATACTCTGTAGTAATTTGTAGCTAGCGCAAGATCTGGAACCCCAAAAATTCTAAAATAAATTGCTGGACGTGAGGAATTTATCTATTAATCATTTGCAAAATGAATTAACTAAATAGAACTTTCCAAATAAAAATGTCAGCAGTTCTCGTGAGCGCTAAAGTTTCTGTTTTTTACAGCAAGATTAACAAGACTTTCCCCAAATCTTCCCAACGATTCTACTTGGCACAAATACTAATTAAACACAAAAAACACAACATAAACAGAGGCTAGATAAATTATTTATTACTAAACAAGAGCGAAAATCAAGGAATAAAAATAAAATTGGGTTGCCTCCCAACAAGTGCTATCGTTTAACGCCCCTAGCTAGGCATAAAAAGCAAAGATAGATCTAGGTATTGCCATCTTTGGTAGGCAATCCATAAGTGGCTCTGATAATAGATTCATAAGGTAATTTAATTTTATTTCTAGGAAAGTGTTCCATGCCTTTCCTTAACGAAAATTGGAATCTAATATTTCCTTCCTTCATATCAATAATTGCACCAATCGTTATAAGGAAAGGTCTACCAAGAATAATAGGACATGAAGGATTGCAATCTATGTCAAGAACAATAAAATTTACGGGCACATAGTTCCTATTTGCAACAATAAGAACATCATTAATTCTTCCCATAGGTTTCTTAATAGTGGAATCTGCAAGGTGCAAGTTTAGAGAGCAATCATCAAAATCACGGAAATCTAACAAATCACACAAAGTCTTTGGAATCAGGGAAACACTAGCACCCAAATCACATAAAGAATAGAATTCATGATCTTTAATCTTAATTTTAATAGTTGGTTCCCACTCATCATAAAGTTTTCTAGGGATAGAAACTTCCAATTCAAAACTATAAGCATGAGGAGAATTTAGCATGGATTGCAACAAGGAAATACAATCAATCAAAGAGCAATTTTCATAATTAAATTCCATGAAATCCAAAATAGTGGGTTTAGCAACATCTACAGTTTTAATTTCTTCAATCCCACTTTTATCAATTTTAGCATCAAGATCTAAAAACTCCGAATTCTTGGAATGCCTTCTAGGTAAAGGTGGATCATATTCAGTCCCATCATTATTAAGATTCATATTGCAAAACAAGATTTAATAGGGCACACATCAATAACTTTTAGATCTTCATCTTTATTTTCATAGTAACTAGAAGAACACGCTCTTATAACGACATCTTTCTTAGCAAGCATCCTAGCGGTTCTTTCTTTGCACTCATCAATGGAAATTCTCATGGCTTTGAGAGACTCATTGATATCATGCTTAGGTGGAATAGATCTAAGTTTCAAAGAATCAACATTAAGAGCAATTCTATCAACGTTCCTAGCCAACTCATCAATCTTAAGCAATTTTTCTTCAATCAAAGCATTAAAATTCTTTTGCGAAGTAATAAATTCTTTAATATTAGATTCAAAATCATATGGCATATTATTATAATTTCCATAAGATTTGTTGTAGGAATTACCATAATTATTAGAGGGATTACTAGGATAAGGCCTAGGATTGAAATTTCCTCTATACGCATTGTTACCAAAATTGTTCCTACCAACAAAATTCACATCCATAGATTCATTATTATTCTCAATCAAAGTAGACAAGGGCATATCATTAGGATCAGAAGAAACACTTTTATTAGCAAATAATTTCATAAATTCATCCATCTTTCCACTCAAAACATTAATTTCTTCTATCGCATGCACCTTTTTATTAGTAGATCTTTCAGTATGCCATTGAGAATAATTAACCATAATATTATCTAAGAATTTAGTAGCTTCTCCTAAAATGATTTCCATAAAAGTGCCTCCCGCGGCCGAATTAAAAGATTTCTAGAAGCAAAATTCAATTTGGCATAAATGTTTTGTATAATCATACACAAATTCAAACCATGAATAGGGCAATTACATAACCGTAATTTCATCCTCTCCAAAGCTTGTGCAACCTGTTCATGGTAAAGTTCCTTAAAATTCATAATATCGTTTCTAAGGGAGGTGATCTTAGCGGGAGGAAAATACTTAGAGATAAAAGCACCTTTGCACTTATTCCACGAATCAATACTATTTTTAGTTAAAGAAGAGAACCAAGCTTTAGCACGATCTCTAAGCGAAAAAGGAAATAGCTTCAATTTAACAATATCATTATCCACATCTTTCTTATTTTGCATATCACACAAATCAACAAAGCTATTTAGATGGGTAGCGGCATCTTCACTAGGAAGGCCGGAAAACGGATCTTTCATGACAACATTCAGCAAAGCAGTATTAATTTCACAAGATTCAGCATCGGTAAGAGGAGCAATCGGAGTGCTAATAAAATCATTGTTGTTGGTATTGGTAAAGTCACACAATTTAGTGTTATCTTGAGCCATCATGACAAGCAAGCAATCCAACACACAAGCAAACAAAAAGCAAGCAGACAAAAAGAGGCAAATGGAGAAAGAGAGGGAGGATAGAGAGAGAGGGCGAATAAAACGGCAAGGGTGAAGTGGGGAGAGGAAAACGAGAGGCAAATGGCAAATAATGTAATGCGGGAGATAAGGATTGTGATGACTACTTGGTATGTTGACTTTTGCGTAGACTCCCCGGCAACGGCGCCAGAAATCCTTCTTGCTACCTCTTGAGCACTGCGTTGGTTTTTCTCCGAAGAGGAAGGGATGATGCAGCAGAGTAGCGTAAGTATTTCCCTCAGTTTTTGAGAACCAAGGTATCAATCTAGTAGGAGGCTACGTGCGAGTCCCTCATACTTGCACAAAACAAGTAAATCCTCGCAACCAACGTGATAAGGGGTTGTCAATCCCTACACGGCCACTTACGAGAGTGAGATCTGATAGATATGATAAGATAATATTTTTGGTATTTTTTATGATAAAGATGCAAAGTAAAATAAAAGCAAAGTAAATAACAAAGTATTGGAATATTAATATGATGAAGATAGACCCGGGGGCCATAGGTTTCACTAGTGGCTTCTCTCAAGAACATAAGTATTCTACGGTGGGCGAACAAATTACTGTTGAGCAATTGACAGAATTGAGCATAGTTATGAGAATATCTAGGCATGATCACGTATATAGGCATCACGTCCGAGACAAGTAGACCGACTCCTACCTGCATCTACTACTATTACTCCACTCATCGACCGCTATCCAGCATGCATCTAGAGTATTAGGTTAATGAAAACAAAGTAATGCCTTAAGCAAGATGACATGATGTAGAGGGATAAACTCATGCAATATGATGAAAACCCCATCTTGTTATCCTCGATGGCAACAATACAATACGTGCCTTGCTGCCCCTACTGTCACTGGGAAAGGACACCGCAAGATTGAACCCAAAGCTAAGAACTTCTCCCATTGCAAGAAAGATCAATCTAGTAGGCCAAACGAAACTGATAATTCGAAGAGACTTGCAAAGATAACCAATCATACATAAAAGAATTCAGAGAAGATTCAAATATTGTTCATAGATAGACTTGATCATAAACCCACAATTCATCGGTCTCAACAAACATACCGCAAAAAGAAGATTACATCGAATAGTTCTCCACAAGAGAGGGGGAGAACATTGTATTGAGATCCAAAAAGAGAGAAGAAGCCATCTAGCTAATAACTATGGACCCGTAGGTCTGAGGTAAACTACTCACACTTCATCGGAGGGGCTATGGTGATGACGTAGAAGCCCTCTGTGATCGATGCCCCCTCCGGCGGAGCTCCGGAACAGGCCCCAAGATAGGATCTCGTGGATACAGAAAGTTGCGGCGGTGGAATTAGGGTTTTGGCTCCGTATCTGATCGTTTGGGGGTATGTAGGTATATATAGGAGGAAGGAGTACGTCGGTGGAGCAACAGGGGGGCCACGAGGGTGGAGGGCGCGCCTTGGGGGGTAGGCACCCCCCTACCTCATGGCCTCCTCTTTTGTGTCTTGACGTAGGGTCCAAGTCTCCTGGGTCTTGTTCGTTGAGAAAATCACGTTCCCGAAGGTTTCATTCCGTTTGGACTCCGTTTGATATTCCTTTTCTTTGAAACCCTAAAATAGGCAAAAAACAACAATTCTGGGCTGGGCCTCTAGTTAATAGGTTAGCCCCCAAAATAATATAAAAGTGGATAATAAAGCCCAATAATGTCCAAAACAGTAGATAATATAGAATGGAGCAATCAAAAATTATAGATACGTTGGAGACGTATCACTGACGACTCCACCTGGCTCCAAGAAGCCCCCCTTGACGTCGAGACTCTCCCCATCCGCAGGGTGACCCACTTTCACGCGTGCGCCCACGGCGTCCTCCTGCGGCAGCCATCGACTCAGTATCGGTCAGCTCCCGTGGCATCCTCACTCCCTGTTGTTCGTCGTCTCAAACGTTTTGGTCGATCGCGGCTCCAACATGGGTGAGGCATGCGGTGGCTCGCCAGTCGACCACCCCTCAGGTCACAGCAATCGAGCCCGACGAATCTCTCTATGGGCCATTCGATCTGTCGACTGGTTCCTCGGACACTCTTTCCGAGTGAGGGAGCAACGACCCTGTGGCGGAAGTCCTCATGGTCGACTCCCATCACAGCCCGCCCGGATTCTGTCGCGGTGCCGGCGGCAGCGGCAACGACCCGTCGTGCGATCATGACGAATACTATCCCCAAGCCCTCACTGCGAAGCAGAGAGAGGAGTTGCATCGCCGCAACATCCAGGCGCTCCAGACCCCCATTGTTGGGGAGACCTCCAAGGCTCGGGCTTTGGAGGCTACGCGCTTAGCCACCTTGGCTGAGCGTACGTGTCTGTAGAATCTCCAGCAATCACTCGACGAACGCGCCCATCAGCAGATCCCTGGATCCAGTCGACGGCCACGACAACTATTTCCACCTGAACCTCAGGTATATCATACTCCGGTCCAAAATCTCGCAGCGGTAGCATGCATAGCAGAGTCGATTCAGCCGTCTTGTTCAGAAGCTGGTAGAGGTTTGCTGCAGATTCAAGCACTACTCCAGGCAGCAGGAGAACAGAATCAGCTGTTTCTCAGTCATGCAATAGAATCCATAGCAGATCTGTGGTTGTAGACACAGTTCAGTCCGCACATAGCCTGAGATCGTCTCCGCGGCGTGAAGATCGTGGTTACTGCCAAGATCAGTACCTTGGTCAGGGCCACGAGCAGTTTGATCCTCGCGATGACCGTCGTCGAGTGCCTACACCCCCTCCGAGGGGCGGATCGTACGCGCCCTGGAGGTATGACGACAGGCGCCCGTATGGTGACGAGCGGAGAGCTCCAGTCGACCCAAGAGAGCCCGAGTTCGATGTGAGGTCACTCCTCATGCAAGGTTTGGTGAACAGAGGCCGAGCTAACAGAGAAGGACTTGACAGAGATCGTCCGAATGGACACAGATCATTCATTTCTGGTCCCGAGTGTTTTAGTGGAGCCATCCGAGCCACTATGATCCCTCTCAACTTCAGATTAGCTACTGGTGTGAGAAAGTTCACCGGTGAGTCGAAGCCAGACACTTGGCTTGAAGATTACCGAGTGGCAGTACATATTGGTGGAGGCGACGATGATGTGGCCATGAAACATCTCCCCTTGATGCTTGAAGGTTCGACAGAGCTTGGTTGAATCAGTTGGCTCCTGGGAGCATTTTCTGTTGGGAAGATCTGGCCCTAGTGTTCATCAAAACATTCAAGGGCACCTGCAAGCGACCAGCTAGACTGACTGAATTACAACACTGCGTTCAGAAGCCAAATGATACTTTAAGAGACTTCATCCAGAGATGGGCTACCCTTCACCATGTAGTGGAAAATGTGTCCGAGCACCAGGCAGTTTGCGCCTTCAAGGAGGGCCTCCGATACAGAGAACTCATCCTGAAGTTCGGTCGTTTTAGAGACATGCCTCTGAGCCGAATGATGGAAATAGCCACTCGGTATGCAAATGGCAAAGAGGAAGACCGACTCCGTAATGGTAAAGGGAGACCAGTCGACCAGGACACTGGTGGTGGAAACACCAGTCGGAAACAGAAACGTAAAGCCGAAGTTGCAGGTCCTGCAGAGGCTGCAGTTCTAAATCAAGGAAAGTTTAAGGGAAAACCTAAGGGGCCATGGGTGCCCCAAAAGGTGAAAGATCAGTCAGGGAACGACGTCCTGGATTTGCTGTGTCACATACACACCAAAAAGGATGAAGAGGGTAACCTGATTCTGCCCAAACATGCCACTCGACAATGTCGACTCCTGATTCAGCAGTTCTAAGAGGGTCAACCCACTGAGAAGGACTCTGATAAGGATGAAGAGAAAGAATAAGATGATGGTTATTGAGGGAGTCCGGGATTAGGGGTCTCCGGACAGCCGGATTATATCCTTTGGCCGGACTGTTGGACTATGAAGATACAAGATTGAAGACTTCGTCTCGTGTCCGGATGGGACTCTACTTGGCGTGGAAGGCAAGCTAGGCAGATGGATATGGTATCTCCTCCTTTGTAACCGACCTTGTGTAACCCTAGCCCCCTCCGTGTCTATATAAACCGAAGGGTTTAGTCGTAGGACACAATAACATACAATCCATAGGCTAGTCTGGGTTTAGCCTCTCTGATCTCGTGGTAGATCTACTCTTGTACTACCCATATCATCAATATTAATCAAGCAGGACGTAGGGTTTTACCTCCATCAAGAGGGCCCGAACCTGGGTAAAACATCGTGTCCCCTGCCTCCTGTTACCATCCGCCTTAGACGCACAGTTCGGGAACCCCTACCCGAGATCCGCCGGTTTTGACACCGACATTGGTGCTTTCATTAAGAGTTCCTCTGTGTCGTCGCCGTTAGGCTTGATGGCTCCTACGATCCTCGATAGTGATGCAGGTCCAGGGTGAGACTTTTCTCCCCGTACAGATCTTCGTATGCGGCGACTTTGCACTGCGGGCTAATTCGCTTGGCCATCTGGAGCAGATTGAAAGCTACGCCCCTGGCCATCAGGTCAGATTTGGAAGTTTGAATTACACGGCCAACATCCGTGGGGACTTGATCTTCGACGGATTCGAGCCACAGCTGGGCGCGCCGCACTGTCGCGATGGGTATGACCTAGCTCTGCCACCGGACGGTACCCCAGAGGCCGCGCCCGCATCAGCTCCGACCCTCACCTCGGAGCCAACTGCAAGGACAGGTGGCTAGACATCGCCTCAGGGGCTACAGTCTCGACGGCGATCGAGCCAAACACCAGCATAATCCTCCGCACGGCCCGTAACTCCAAGGCGCCGGACTCTCTTCCGGACCCAGAATCATCCGCGCCCCCGCCAATCGAATCCGATTGGGCGCTGATCATGGAATTCACCGCCGCGGATATCTTTCAGCACTCGCCCTTTGACGACATCCTGAATTCACTAAGGTCTCTCTCTTTGTCAGGAGAGCCCTGGCCGGATTGTGGTCAACAGGATTGGGATGCGGACGACGAAGAAATTTGACGCCCACCCACCACCCACTTTGTAGCCACTGTCGATGATTTAACCGACATGCTCGACTTCGACTCCGAAGACATCGACAGTATGGACGACGATGCAGGAGACGAACAGGAACCACCACCCACAGGGCACTGGAAAGCCACCTCATCATACGACATATACATGGTGGACACACCCAAAGAAGGCAACGGCAACGAGACAGCGGAGGATGACCCCTCCAAGAAGCAACCCAAGCGCCGACGTCAGCAGCGCCGCTCTAAGTCCCGCCAAAGCAAAAGTGGTGATACCGGAACAGGAGATAATAACACTCCGGATAGCACCGAAGACAACAAAAATCCCCTCCAGCAAGACCTAGACAGGAGGATGAAAGGCCAGCCCTCCAGAGAGAGCGGCAGACAGAGAGGAGGAGGACGATAATTACATGCCCCCTCCAAAGACGAGGCAAGCCTCGACGACGACGAATTCGCCATACCAGAGGATCCCGTCGAACAAGAGCGCTTCAAGCGCAGGCTTATAGCCACGGCAAATAGCCTGAAGAAAAAGCAGCAGCAACTTCAAGCTAATCAAGATCTGCTAGCTGACAAATGGACTGAAGTCCTCGCGGCCAAGGAATATAAACTCGAACACCCCTCCAAGAATTACCCAAAACGCAGGTTACTACCCCGACTGGAGGAAGAAGCGGATGACACGGCTGACCCGCCACCTCGTGGCCGCAATAGAGAGGCATTCCAGCCAAAAACTCAGCCCCCACCCCAACACCATCCAAATAAAAAGGCATGAGGAAATACGCCAGACCTGTGAGACATATTGGAGGACAAAGCAAAGCACGCAAGATCAATCTACGGATCACGAGGGCGCACCACTATACGAGACGATAAACGTCATGCCGGATACAGTAAAAGTAAATCCGGCCGGGCCGAACACAGCGGGCAAGACCCATTCGAGCTGCGTCGCGATATAGCCCAATACAGAGGCGCCGCACACCCCTAGGCTTCACAGACAAAGTAATGGAACATCAAATCCCAGAAGGTTTCAAACCCGTAAACATTGAATCATATGACGGCACAAAAGATCCCGCAGTATGGATCGAGGACTTCCTCCTCCACATCCACATGGCCCGTAGTGATGACTTACACGCCGTCAAATACCTCCCACTAAAGCTCAAAGGACCAGCGCGGCATTGGCTTAACAGCTTGCCAACAGAGTCCATTAGCTGTTGGGAAGATCTGGAGGCCGCATTCCTCGACAATTTTCAGGGCACTTATGTGCGACCACCAGATGCCGATGACTTGAGCCACATAATTCAGCAGCCAGAAGAATCGGCCAGGCAATTCTGGACTCGGTTCCTAACAAATAAAAATCAAATCATCGACTGTCCAGATCCAGAGGCCCTAGCAGCTTTCAAACACAACATCCGCGATGAGTGGCTAGCCCGGCACATTGGTCAGGAAAAGCCGAAATCTATGGCAGCCCTCACGACACTCATGACCCGCTTTTGTGCGGGAGAAGACAGATGGCTGGCTCACAGTAACAACATATCAAAGAACCATGGTACCTCACATACCAAGGACGACAACAGCAGATCACGTCGCAACAAACATAAGCGCCGCATTAATAGCGACAATACCGAGGATACGGCAGTCAATGCCGGATTCAAAGGCTCTAAACCCGGTCAACGGAAAAAGCCAATCAAAAGAAGCACTCCGGGCCCGTCCAGTTTGGACCGTATACTCGACCGCTCGTGTCAAATACACGGTACCCCGGACAAGCCAGCCAACCACACCAACAGGGATTGTTGGGTGTTCAAGCAGGCCGGCAAGTTAATTGCCGAAGACAAAGATAAGGGGTCACACAGCGATGACGAAGAGGAGCCCCGGTAGCCGAACACCGGAGGACAGAAGAGGTTCCCCCCACAAGTGCGGACGGTGAACATGATATACGCAACCCACATCCCCAAGAGGGAGCGGAAGCGTGCACTCAGGGACGTATATGCGTTGGAGCCAGTCGCCCCAAAGTTCAACCCATGGTCCTCCTGTCCGATCACCTTCGATCACAGGGACCACCCCACTAGTATCCGTCATGGCGGATTCGCCGCACTGGTCCTAGACCCAATCATCGACGGATTTCACCTCACTCGAGTCCTTATGGATGGCGGCAGCAGCTTGAACCTGCTTTATCAGGACACAGTGCGCAAAATGGTATAGACCCCTCAAGGATCAAACCCACGAAAATGACCTTTAAAGGCGTCATACCAGGTGTAGAGGCCCATTGCACAGGCTCAATTACACTGGAAGTGGTCTCGGATCCCCGGATAACTTCTGAAGCGAAGAATTAATCTTCGATATAGTCCCATTCCGCAGTGGCTATCATGCACTGCTCGGGCGAATCGCATTTGCGAAATTCAATGCGGTACCGCATTATGCATACCTCAAGCTCAAGATGTCAGGACCCCGGGGGGTTATTACAGCTAATGGAAACACAGAGCACTCTCTCCGAATGAAGGAGCACACTGCGGCCCTCGCAGCAGAAGCGCAAAGCGGCCTCTTAAGGCAATCCACCAGTTTGGCATTTCAAGACCCGGACACCTTCAGGCGCGCTCGGAGTAATTGGCAACTAGACCACCTGGCACGATCTGAGCTCACGTAGCAATGCGGCCCCCACCCCAGTCCCAGCCAAACGGTGAAATCCGTGCCACGTGTACATAATTACGCATTAAAAATACCATGGGCACAGGTGGGGAAGGGGGCACAACTACGGCACGCCCCAATATGCGGCTTAAACCGCACTAGGGGCTTCCCGCTTTGTTATTTTTCTCTTTCAAGACTTTAATCTCTGGAAACCCTGTCCGGCAGCATGATTGCCGAACACATGATGCAGCAACCAAGGAGGCAGAAAGCTACGTCACACCACGGAACTCCCAGGTGGATTACGATAACGAGTGAAATATTTGCTTTAATATATTCCTCAGCTTGCCCTTGGAAGGGACATAGTCCTACTTTTTGCTTATCGCACTATCTGTATCATTCTGCTTTAACGCACCTTTTTGAATAAACAATGCATAACATTACGACTATTATTGCATTCTTGTTTTATATATATGTGTTCATTAATGACGCCTTGCAACCGTACACTTTGGTACGGCCAATACACCAGGGGCTTAAGTACCCCACAATATGGTGTGAAAAGTCCGAACACTTTCACAAGTGCGGCACCCCGAAATTATAGCATTATATGCATCAGCTCCGAATCATGTCTTTGGTCAAATGTTGGGTTTGCCCGGCTCCTATGTTTTGGTACCTTACGTTCCGCTCTATCGGCTAAGGTAGCACTAGGAGAACTACTGCGATTGTGCCCCGGTTCTGCTGGGCTAAGCACCTCAGTAGAGAAAGCTAAAACTGACTGTCATGATAAGGCGAGAGACTGGTCGCTGTTCGGCGAGGTTTCGAGTCCCTAAAGACTTATGCCGCTTAGAGTGAGGAGTCGGTCCTGTCCGGCTTAAAGGCGTGTATCGCGCCCCGAATTTGGCCTTCCGAATACCAGGGGCTTCGCCGAAATTTAAAATTATAGAATTCTATGGCTAAGTGAGAGTGATAAAGCATTATTACTCCGGTTGCCTTGTTCGCTGTGCTGAGCACCTCCCTCGAAGGACCCAAAAATGGAAACAAGAGTGCTCAGGTTTATCCCGAACACCAGCACTCGCGGCATGGGGGCAGAAGCCGAGGACTAGCCATCTCTCAGATTGGATAAACAGCCAAACAGAAGGTAATATTTTAAATTCAAACAAGCGTTGCATAGCGCATATGAAACAAGTTTTCATCATACAGGATCACACAAGCAAGTTTACTCAAATATTACATCCTTTGGACATTCATCCGTACAAGACGGGCACCCTTCAGGACACCCTCATAATAAATTTTGGGTGTGTGATGCTCCTTGCCCTGCGGCGGTCCTTACTTGATCAGCTTCACGGCGTCTAGCTTGGCCCATTGCACCTTCACACGGGCGAAAGCCCGGCGTGCACCTTCGATGCAGACGGACCGCTTGACGACTTCCAGCCATGGGCAGGCATCCACAAGCCACCTCACCAGGCCGAAGTAGCTATTCGGAAGGGCGTCGCCAGGCCTCAGCCGGACTATAAAGCCCTTCATGGCCTGTTCGGCCACCTTGTGTAGCTCGACCAGCTGCTTTAGCTGGTCGCTCATAGGCACCGGGTGTTCGGTCCCAGTATATTGGGCCCAGAACAACTTCTCCATTGAGCTTCCCTCCTCGGCCTGGTAAAAAGTTGCGGCATTAGACACGCTGCGGGGAAAATTTGCGAATGCTCCTGGAGAGCTTCGGATTCGGGTAAGTAACAGGTAATTTACTTTCACATGCTTGCTTTGCATATAGAATGCCTTACCCGCCGCTATTTTCTTCATCGCATCAATCTCCTGGAGGGCCTTCTGTGCTTCGGCCTTGGCACTCTTTGCACTTTCACGGGCGGCGGCAAGCTCGGACTCTCGTGTCTTCGAGTCACGCTCCAACGCCTCATGCTTCGACACGAGAGCTTGGAGCTCTTGCTGCACCTCGCCCACCCGTGCCTCTTGCCTTTCCCGCTCGGTGCGCTCCTTGGCCGCTTTGTCTTCGACCTCGGATAACGCTTGCTTCAGGGTCGCCACCTCAGTCGTGGCCCCTGGCAAATATACGATGATCCTGTCATTTTGCAATCGCGTCTTCTTTCATATATACATATCTATAGACAGGGTATTACTTACCCTTGTTCTCCTCGAGCTTCCTCTTGGCAAGGCCGGACTCTTTCTTGGACCCCTCGAGGTCCTGCTTCAGTATGGCGACCTCCGCAGTCAGTGCGGCTGAGGCCAGCAGCGAAGCCTGCATACGCATATTGACATACTTATATTAGACTCCTGCGATATTGTTTGATCCTATGTTCGGCTTTTCTTTGTGAACACTGAGCAGAGCATCAGGGGCTACGCTATGCGGTAATATTTTTCCTATATTTTAAAACACTTACCTCAAAGCCTGTTAGAAGGTTGGCACAGGCTTCAGTCAATCCTCTCTTGGCGGACTGAACCTTCTGGACCACCGCACTCATAATAGTACGGTGCTCCTCGTCGATGGAAGCGCTGCGAAGCGCTCCCAGCAGATTGTCCGGTGCCTCTGGATGGACAGAGGTCACCGGCACAGGCGTCTTGCCCCTCTTGGAAGGAGGCCGCCTGCCCAAGTCTGAAACCACTAGAGGTTCCGGCGCGGTGTTCGGCTGAGGTCCGAACTCGGAGCCCTCAGGGGCCTTGTTCCCTCTGCTCCCGAATTCTGGAAGGACGCCTTGAGGCACCTCCGGGACTGTCTCCCCTCGACCCGGTGCCTCTTGAGACAATACCTCGGCGTCATCCGCAGGGCAAGGGTAGGTGGCGGTCGGAAGTGGATCGCTATCCATATCCGACGATCCCAGGGAGCCATCCGACGATACGTTGATACGGGCTCGTGGCGGTCTGCATAGTCATAATTCGGCGTTAGGAGAAGAAGTGCGACAAAGGAATGCTATGAGTTACTCTGGTATCTGAATACTTATGATTTCCCCAGGGGCTTGGCCCTGGGCAGCCACTCATCTTCACCTTCGGCGGCGGTGGTGGAACTGTCCGGAAGAAGAGTCATTCCCTTCTTGGACCCTTCGGCCTCCCCAGTTGGGGCGGCCTTCCTTTTCTTGTCTCCCCCAACTAAAGGGGGAGCATATTCTTCTTCCTCCTCGTCTTCGGGGGAGGAGTGTGTCGCAGAGTTATCGGATGATGAGTCCGATGACGCCTGGAATCGGGAACTCTTTCGGGTTCCCTTGGCCTTCTTGGTCTTCTCCGGCACCTTGTAAGGAGTCGGAGTCAGCATCTTCGTCAGGAGAGCGTCTGCTAGGCCTTCGGGCAAAGGAGCCGGACAGTCGATCTATCCGGCCGTCTCCTTCCAGTCCCGTCAAAGGTACGGGAGCTTAGATCCCGCATAGAGTCAAATTATGAAAAACAAGTATCATGTGAAAGGTAAAACAGCTTACCGCGCTGGCTTGGCGCTTCGCGCAGAATCCGCGATCCTCGGTAGTGGGAGGGGGAACCTCGGCACCCTTGAATAGCACCTTCCAGGCATCCTCGTGAGTTGTGTCGAAGAGCCTGTTCAGAGTTCGGTGCTGGGCCGGGTCGAACTCCCACAAGTTGAAAGCCCGTTGTTGGCACGGGAGGATCCGGCGGATGAGCATGACCTGGACTACGTTGGCGAGTTTGAGCCTCTTGTTCACCATGTTTTGAATACATGTTTGGAGTCCGGTCACCTCTCCCGAACTACCCCAGGACAGGCCCTTCTCTTGCCAGGAGGTGAGCCACGTGGGGATGCCAGATCGGAACTCGGGGGCCGCTGCCCATTTAGGGTCACGCGTCTCGGTGATGTAGAACCACCCCGATTGCCACCCCTTTATGGTCTCCACGAAGGAGACCTCGATCCATGTGACGTTGGGCATCTTGCCCACCATAGCGCCTCCGCACTTCGCCTGGCCGCCGCTCACTACCTTCGGCTTGACATTGAAGGTCTTCAGCCATAAGCCGAAGTGGGGCTTGATGCAGAGGAAGGCCTCGCACACGACGATAAACGCCGAAATGTTGAGGATGAAGTTCGGGGCCAGATCGTGGAAATCCAGGCCGTAGTAGAACATGATCCCCCGGACGAATGGGTGGAGAGGGAATACCAGTCCGTGGAGGAAATGGGTAAGGAACACTACCCTCTCATGGGGCCTGGGGGTGGGGATGAGCTGCCCCTCATCTGGGAGCCGGTGCGCAATGTCGTCGGGCAGGTATCCGGCTCTCCTCAACTTCTTGATGTGTCCCTCCGTGACGGAGGAGACCATCCACCTGCCTCCCGCTCCGGACATGGTTGGAGAAGGTCGAGGTGGGAAATGCGGACTTGGGCGCTGGAGCTCGAGTGTGCGAAAATGGATGAGCAAAGCAGGAAGAAGGCGTGGATGAAAAGGTGAATCCTTATCCCTTTATATGGGCGGCTGAAACTATGCGCCCCCACTAGCCTGGTAAAACTCGCTTATCCCCCAAGCGCCGTAATCGATGGCGCGGTTGGGTTACCCACGCCCGTATTGATGAGAATCCCGTAATAAGGGGAACACGATCTCTGCTTTGACAAGACGTGTCAAAAACTGCCTCGCGTTATGTGCGGAGCTAGTTAAAGGAAACGGTTCGAATAATTACCAGGCCATGGCATAATGTCATGTTGCCAAAACGTGTCAGCAAATTAAGATTTGTGGAAATATTATTCTCTCTACGGTGGTATGTGGAATTTATTTTGCAGGGTCGGACACTATCCTGGTATTCAAACTCTTCTGTGATATGTTCGGAGGAGGAACCCGCCTTGCAATGCCGAAGACAACACTGCGCGCCGGACTCATCGTCATTGAAGCCTGGTTCAGGGGCTACTGAGGGAGTCCGGGATTAGGGGTCTCCGGACAGCCGGATTATATCCTTTGGCCGGACTGTTGGACTATGAAGATACAAGATTGAAGACTTCGTCTCGTGTCCGTATGGGACTCTACTTGGCGTGGAAGGAAAGCTAGGCAGTATGGATATGGATATCTCCTCCTTTGTAACCGACCTTGTGTAACCCTAGCCCCCTCCGGTGTCTATATAAACCAGAGGGTTTTAGTCCGTAGGACACAATAACATACAATCATACCATAGGCTAGCTTCTAGGGTTTAGCCTCTCTGATCTCGTGGTAGATCTACTCTTGTACTACCCATATCATCAATATTAATCAAGCAGGACGTAGGGTTTTACCTCCATCAAGAGGGCCCGAACCTAGGTAAGACATCATGTCCCTTGCCTCCTGTTACCATCCGCCTTAGACGCACAGTTCGGGACCCCCTACCCGAGATCCGCCGGTTTTGACACCGACAGTTATCCCAATATCAACGCCTACTTTGGTGATTTTTGCTGATGTCGAGAGCAAAATTCGACTAAAGGTCATCAACAAAGAAGTGAACATGGTTGCTCCAGCAACTACAACATACTTGAAGTGGTCGAAGACTCCCATTACATTCGGCCTCAGTCTGATCACCCAGCGCACATTGCTACCCTCGGGCGGCAAGTGCTAGTGGTCGACCCAGTCGTTGGGGGCACCCGACTGACTAAAGTCCTTATGGATGATGGCAGTGGTTTGAACATTCTGTACGCTGAGACCCTTCAAGGGATGCGCATTCCGATGTCCAAACTCAGTGAGAGCAACATGTAGTTCCACAGTGTCATCCCCAAGAAAAAGGCAAAGTCACTCTGACAGATCGCTCTTGATGTGGTTTTTGGTGATTCCAAGAATTACCGCAAGGAGAAACTGACGTTTGATGTGGTGGATTTCCATAGTGCTTATCATGCTATTCTGGGCAGGCCCGCATATGCCTGTTTCATGGCTTGACCATGTTACATATATCTCAAGTTGAAGATGCCCGGGCCCAGAGGTGTGATCACAGTCACGGGGATTCGGCGGAGAGCAGAAGAGTGCCTCCAGAAAGGCTCAAAAATTGCTGGAGTAGATGGTAGCAGTGGAGATGGAGGAATACAAGAAGAATGCAGATCCGAGTGATTTGTTGCGAGCTAAGAAGCATGCCTCGGAGTCTGCATTCCAGTCAGCCGCTAAGACAAAGCCTGTCCATATTCATCGGAAGACCCCAATGCTGCTCCGACCCACATCTCAACAACACTCGACATCAAATAGGAAGAAGCGCTCATCCAGTTCCTCCATGAGAACTGGGACATCTTTGCATGGAAACCATCAGACATGCCGGGTGTACCCAGGGAACTGGTTGAGCACCGTTTGCACATCGACCCAAAAGCAAAACCCGTCAAGGAACACCTCCGTCAGTCTGCCATGGAGAAGAGGAAGCCAATTGGCGAGGAAGTAGCTCGGCTTCTGTCAGCAGAGTTCATCCGCGAGATATACCACTCCGAGTGGCTCGCCAATGTCGTCATGGTCCCCAAGAAAGATGATTCACTTTGTATGTGTATCAACTTCAAGCATATCAATCGGGCCTGCCCAAAAGATCACTTCCCTCTCCCCCGCATCGATCAGATTGTCGACTCGACTGTGGGGTGTGAGCGTTTGTCCTTCTTGACGCATATTCCGGGTACCATCAGATCCGACTGTATGGACCCGACGAAGTAAAAACGGCCTTCAATACCCCATTCGGGTCCTTTTGCTATGTCACCATGCCTTTCAGTCTCAAGAATGCGGGTGCCACGTTCATGCGCATGATTCAGAAGTGCCTGCTCACTCAAATCAGTCAGAACGTGGAAGCGTACATGGATGATATCATGGTCAAGTAACACAAGAGTTCCGACCTGCTGACTGACCTCGCTGAAACCTTTGCCAATCTAAGAAGATATGACATCAAGCTTAACCCGTCAAAGTGCACGTTCGGAGTCCCAGGAGGAAAGTTACTCGGTTTTCTTGTTTCCGAACGAGGGATCGAGGCAATCCCAGAAAAGATCGGAGCAATCCTCCAAACGAAACGCCATGTGCGGGTACATGATGTTCAAAAGCTTACTGGTTGTTTGGTTGCATTGAGTCGATTCATTTCCCGTCTCGGTGAAAAGGCACTGCCTCTTTACCGACTAACAAAAAAGTCTGATACATTCGAGTGGACTCCTGAAGCTGACGCAGTGTTTGTAGAGCTCAAAGACCTGCTTTCCACCCAGCCGGTGCTTGCTGCTCCACTTAGCAAAGAGCCTCTTTTGTTATATATTGCAGCCACTAGACATGTCGTCAGCACATTGCTCACAGTCGAGCGGGGGGAAGAAGGCAAAGAGTACAAATTTCAATGCCCGGTATATTACATTTCTGAAGTCTTGACTCCATCCAAGCAAAGGTATCCACATTACCAGAAGCTTGTGTATGGAATTTATCTGACCACGAAGAAAGTTGCACATTACTTCACAGACCACTCAGTTTCAGTCGTTAGCAACGCTCCATTGTCAAAAAAATTTGAACAATCGAGATGCAACCGGTCGAGTGGCTAAGTGGGCGATTGAACTCCTTCCTCTGGATATCAAGTTAAAGAAAAAAGGCAATCAAATCTCAAGCAATTGCAGATTTCATGGCCGAGTGGATTGAGCAACAGCAGGTGACTCAAGTTCACTCGGAACATTGGACCATGTTCTTTGATGGGTCCAAGATGTTGAACAGTTCTGGTGCTGGAGTGGTCTTGATATCTCCAAGAGGTGACATACTCAGTTATGTTCTCCAGATTCACTTTGATTCCCCCAACAATGAGGCTGAGTACGAAGCACTTCTCTACGGGTTGTGTATGGCCATTTCACTCGGTGTCCGTCGCCTGATGGTATACGGCGACTCAGATTTGGTGGTCAATCAAGTAATGAAATAATGGGATGTCCAGAGTCTTTCCATGACCAGATACTGCAATGTAGTAAGGAAGTTGGAAAAGAAGTTTGAAGGGTTGGAGCTCCACCACGTTCCCCGACTCAAGAATCAAGCAGTTGATGATCTGGCAAAAATAGGTTCCACTCGGAAGCCTATTCCTAGTAATGTGTTCTTGGAGTATCTCCACACCCCGTCAGTACAAGAAGATGACTTTACATAGGATCCCCCACAACCAATAAGTGCTACCAATCTGACTGAAGTTGAGGTACCAGCGGTAGTCGACTTGATCATGGAGATTCTAGTAATCATCCCCGACTAGATAGTGCCATATATTGCATATCTGCTCAGGCAGGAGCTTCCAGAGGATGAAGATGAGGCACGACAGATAGTCCGCAGTTCCAAAGCTTTCACGGTAATAAGCGGACAGCTTTTCAGAGAGAGTGTTACCGGTGTGGCTCAGCGATGCATTTCTCCATAAGAGGTTTGGCAGATCTTGAACAAGATTCACATGGGGACCTGTGGTCACCACATGTCCTCACGGACCATCATGTCCAAAGCATATCGAGCAGGATTCTACTGTCCACGGGCCAATGAAATGGCAAAAGAGATTGTCAGCGTCCTGGGAACGGGGGTCCCCAGACTTGCCTGCCTGCGGCCCACAACGTGGCTAGACTGGCATGTTTGTACGGCCCATCTTCATCGACAAGGCATTCAAGACCCTCGCGAGGCGGACGACACAAGACCTCCTCAGGAGCGGCCTTGCCAGGCAGGCTCGCGAGGGGCGGAGAGATCAAGGTAGGGCAAACCTCGCGAGGTCCTCGTGACGTGAACCATGACGATCGAGACCAGGCGGGCGCCAGCGCGCGCAGTGTCGTTGTTCCCTCTTTGGTGCCAAGGGGGCAAGCGCAGGCGCGGAGTACCGAGGCATCAGGCAAAGGTTTCCATATTGGTGCAACAAGACCAAGACCCGAAGGACGGCAGGACGGAGGTCACCATGGAGCCCAAGACGACGTCATCACCAGAGCCTTTGGCAGGCGAAGGCCACCTTTTGTCAGGATAACTTGTACTAGTTGTCCCCTTTCAAATTGGCCGTTGTTGGCTCCCTTCCCACTCAATATTTGGAGAGAGGACCAGGGCCTATATAAGTAGAACTAGCCTCCACAGTAAAAAAGAGGAGAAAGGGGGAGAAGAGAGCACAAGGGGACGAGAGAAGTGAGGATCGACTAGATCACAAGTCCACCAAGCACAAGAACACCTCAACATCAGGAGGCTGTTCCTCCCCTTGTAACTGTTCTTCATCAGCCCAAGAGGCAATCCACCACCACCACACTGGAGTACGGTATTACACCACAACGGTGGCCTGAACCAGTATAAATCTTGTGTCTTTCTGTGTTGTGAGTTCGTTGAGTTCATCTGCGAGATCTTAGAGAGCTAGGGTGTGGATCGATAGGGAGAAAGCCTTCGCGCGCACCCCGGTGTTCGAACCTCAAGGGTTTGCCGGAACCCGTGATCCGACATTTGGCGCGCCAGGTAGGGGTGCGCCGGAGTCTCTTCCCCACCGATTGACCTGTCGACGCTCCATGGCCCCGATGTTTGGCGACCCAAGGGCCGACTCCAACCGATGGGCAGCCTGGCCATCCGGGCGGCGCCACCTTCCCATGAAGACCTCGACCCCGCACTCCAGATGGCGCAAGCGCCACCTAACGCTGCACGGCGCGGCCAGGCGTCGTTCACACCCACTCCACAACAAGCACGAGTCGATGCAAGGGCCGCAATCCACGCCGCGGCAACGGTGCCACACACCCGGCGGGAGCAGGCGAACATGCGGGCCACACTCATGGTAGCGCGGGAGTTGCTGCGATGCCGGCTGATGGAGAGCGGACACGACGCACTGCTGGAACGTGTCGCTGAGCTGCTGGATGCGGCAGCGTCAGGACCGCCGCCTTTCTGCTGTCTGGTTCCTTCCCGAGCCGCTACTGGACCTCACGACGGGCCACGCCGCAACCGCGTTCCCTCGGGTGCACCCGGGGGCTTCACCAACACCAAGATGGCTGGCAGTGCCGGGGCCCCGTTGCCCCCGCGCCGCCTCTGATGAGCATGGGCACGAGCGTTGCCCCCCACGGCCCCAGCAAGGTGACGCACTATCATCCTCAGGACGCCGCGCTGGGTCAGGCTGTTGGGGAACGTAGTAATTTCAAAAAAAATTCCTACGCACATGCAAGATCATGGTGATGCATAGCAATGAGAGGGGAGAGTGTTGTCCATGTAACCTCGTAGACCGAAAGCAGAAGCGTTAGCACAACGTGGTTGATGTAGTCATACGTCTTCACGATCCGACCGATCAAGTACCGAACGCACGGCACCTCTGAGTTCAGCACACGTTCAGCCTGATGATGTCCCTCTAACTCCGATCCAGCCGAGTGTTGAGGGAGAGTTTCGTCAGCACGACGGCGTGGTGACGATGTTGATGTTCTACCGACGCAGGGCTTCGCCTAAGCACTGCTACAGTATTATCGAGGTGGACTATGGTGGAGGGGGGCACCGCACACGGCTAAGAGACGATCAACTTGATCAACTTGTCTCTAGAGGTGCCCCCTGCCTCTGTATATAAAGGAGAAAGGGGGGAGGCGGCCGGCCTAGGAGGAGGGCGCGCCAATGGGGGAGTCCTACTCCCATCGGGAGTAGGACTCCTCCTTTCCTTGTTGGAGTAGGAGTGAAGGAAAGAGGAGGAGAGGGAGAAGGAAAAGGGGGCTGCACCCCTTGTCCAATTCGGACCAGAGGGGGGGTGCAGGCCTCCTTCCTTTTGTCCTATCTCCTCTATTCCCGTATGGCCCAATAAGGCCCATATAATCCCTGGCGAATTCCCGTAACTCTCCGGTACTCCGAAAAATACCCGAATCACTCGGAACCTTTCCGAAGTCCGAATATAGTCGTCCAATATATCGATCTTTACGTCTCGACCATTTCGAGACTCCTCGTCATGTCCCCGATCTCATCCAGGACTCCGAACTCCTTCGGTACATCAAAACATATAAACTCATAATATAACTGTCATCGTAGCGTTAAGCGTGCGGACCCTATGGGTTCGAGAACTATGTAGACATGATCGAGACACGTCTCCGGTCAATAACCAATAGCGGAACCTGGATGCTCATATTGGCTCCTACATATTCTACGAAGATCTTTATTGGTCAGACCGCATAACAACATACGTTGTTCCCTTTGTCATCGGTATGTTACTTGCCCAAGATTCGATCGTCGGTATCTCAATACCTAGTTCAATCTCGTTACCGGCAAGTCTCTTTACTCGTTCCGTAATACATCATCCCGCAACTAACTCATTAGTTGCAATGCTTGCAAGGCTTAAGTGATGTGCATTACTGAGAGGGCCCAGAGATACCTCTCCGACAATCAGAGTGACAAATCCTAATCTCGAAATACGCCAACCCAACAGGTACCTTCGGAGACACCTGTAGAGCACCTTTATAATAACCCAGTTACGTTGTGACATTTGGTAGCACACAAAGTGTTCCTCTGGTAAACATGAGTTGCATAATCTCATACTCATAGGAACATGTATAAGTCATGAAGAAAGCAATAGCAACAAACTAAACGATCAAGTGATATGCTAACGGAATGGGTCAAGTCAATCACATCATTCTCCTAATGATGTGATCCCGTTAATCAAATGACAACTCATGTTTATGGTTAGGAAACATAACCATCTTTGATCAACGAGCTAGTCAAGTAGAGGCATACTAGTGACACTCTGTTTGTCTATGTATTCACACATGTATTATGCTTCCGGTTAATACAATTCTAGCATGAATAATAAACATTTATCATGATATAAGGAAATAAATAATAACTTTATTATTGCCTCTAGGGCATATTTCCTTCAGTCTCCCACTTGCACTAGAGTCAATAATCTAGTTCACATCGCGATGTGATTTAATACCAATAGTTCACATTACCATGTGATTAACACCCATAGTTCACATCGACATGTGACCAACACCCAAAGGGTTTACTAGAGTCAATAATCTAGTTCACATTGCTATGTGATTAACACCCAAAGAGTACTGAGGTGTGATCATGTTTTGCTTATGAGAGAAATTTAGTCAACGGGTCTGCCACATTCAGATCCGTAAGTATTTTGCAAATTTCTATGTCAACAATGCTCTGCACAGAGCTACTCTAGCTAATTGCTCCCACTTTCAATATGTATCCAGATTGAGATTTAGAGTCATCTGGACCAGTGTCAAAATTTGCATCGACGTAACCCTTTACGATGAACCTTTTGTCACTTCCATAATCGAGAAACATATCCTTATTCCACTAAGGATAATTTTGACCAATGTCCAGTGATCTACTCCTAGATCACTATTGTACTCCTTTGCCAAACTCAGGGCAGGGTATACAATAGGTCTGGTACACAGCATGGCATACTTTATAGAACCTATGGTTGAGGCATAGGGAATGACTTTCATTCTCTCTCTATCTTCTGCCGTGGTTGGGTTTTGAGTCTTACTCAACTTCACCCCTTGTAACACAGGCAAGAACTCCTTCTTTGACTGTTCCATTTTGAACTACATCAAAATCTTGTCAAGGTATGTACTCATTGAAAAACTTATCCAGCGTCTTGATCTATCTCTATAGATCTTGATGCTCAATATGTAAGCAGCTTCACCGAGGTCTTTCTTTGAAAAAACTCCTTTCAAACATTCCTTTATGCTTTGCAGAATAATTCTACATCATCTCCGATCAACAATATGTCATACATATACTTATCAGCAATGCTGTAGTGCTCCCACTCACTTTCTTGTGAATACAGGCTTCACCGCAAGTCTGTATAAAACTATATGCTTTGATCAACTTATCAAAGTGTATATTCCAACTCCGAGATGCTTGCACCAGTCCATAGATGGATCGCTGGAGCTTGCATATTTTGTTAGTACCTTTAGGATCAACAAAACCTTCTGGTTGCATCATATACAACTCTTCTTTAATAAATCCTATTAAGGAATGCAGTTTTGTTTATCCATTTGCCAGATTTCATAAAATGCGGAAATAGCTAACATGATTCAGACAGACTTAAGCGTAGATACGAGTGAGAAATTCTCATCATGGTCAACACCTTGAACTTGTCGAAAACCTTTTTGCGACAATTCTAGCTTTGTAGATAGTAACACTACTATCAGCGTCCGTCTTCCTCTTGAATATCCATTTAATCTCAATGGATCGCCGTTCTTTGGGCAAGTCAATCAAAGTCCATACTTTGTTCTTATACATGGATCTCATCTCAGATTTCATGGCCTCAAGCCATTTCGCAGAATCTAGGCTCATCATTGCTTCCTCATAGTTCGTAGGTTCGTCATGGTCAAGTAACATGACCTCCAGAATAGGATTACCGTACCACTCTGGTGCGGATCTCACTCTGGTTTACCTACAAGGTTCGATAGTAACTTGATCTGAAGTTACATGATCATCATCATTAGCTTCCTCACTAATTGGTGTAGTAGTCACAGGAACAGATTTCTGTGATGAACTACTTTCCAATAAGGGAGCAGGTACAGTTACCTCATCAAGTTCTACTTTTCTCCCACTCACTTCTTTCGAGAGAAACTCCTTCTCTAGAAAGGATCCATTCTTAGCAATGAATATCTTGCCTTCGGATCTGTGATAGAAGATGTACCCAACATTTTCTTTTGGGTATCCTATGAAGACGCACTTCTCCGATTTGGGTTTGAGCTTATCAGGTTGAAACTTTTTCACATAAGCATTGCAACCTCAAACTTTAAGAAATGACAGCTTAGGTTTCTTTCCAAACCGTAGTTCATACGGTGTCGTCTCAACGGATTTAGATGGTGCCCTATTTAACGTGAATGTAGCTGTCTCTAATGCATAACCTCAAAACTATAGTGGTTAATCGGTAAGAAACATCATAGATTGCACTATATCCAATAATAGTACGGTTATGACGTTCGGACACACCATTATGCTGTGGTGTTCCAGGTGGCACGATTTTGTGAAACTATTCCACATTGTTTTAATTGAAGACCAAACTTGTATCTCAAATATTTGTCTCCGTGATCAGATCGTAGAAACTTTATTTTCTTGTCACGATGATTTTCCACTTCACTCTGAAGTTTTTGAACTTTTCAAATGTTTCAGACTTCTGTTTCATCAAGTAGATATACCCATATCTGCTCAAATCATCTGTGAAGGTGAGAAAATAACGATACCCACCGCGAGACTTAACATTCATCGGACGGCATACATCAGTATGTATTATTTCCAATAAGTCAGTTGCTTGCTCCATTGTTCCGGAGAACGGGGTCTTAGTCATCTTGCCCATGAGGCACGGTTCGCAAGCATCAACTGATTCATAATCAAGTGATTCCAAAAGCCCATCAGCATGGATTTTCTTCATGCACTTTACACCAATATGACCTAAACGGCAGTGCCACAAATAAGTTGCACTATCATTATTAACTTTGCATCTTTTGGCTTCAATATTATGAGAATGTGTATCACCACAATCGATATCCAACAAACCATTTTCATTGGGTGTATGACCATAGAAGGTTTTATTCATGTAAACAGAACAACAATTTATTCTCTTACTTAAATGAATAACCGTATTGCAAAAACATGATCAAATCATATTCATGCTCAACGCAAACACCAAATAACACTTACTTAGGTTCAACACTAATCCCGAAAGTATAGGGAGTGTGCGATGATGATCATATCAATCTTGGAACCACTTCCAACACACATCATCACTTCACCCTTAAATAGTCTCTGTTCATTCTGCAACTCCCATTTCGAGTTACTACTCTTAGCAAATGAACCAGTATCAAATACCGAGGGGTTGCTACGAACACTAGTAAAATACACATCAATAATCTGTATATCAAATATACCTTTGTTCACTTTGCCATCCTTCTTATCCGCCAAATACTTGGGGCAGTTCCGCTTCCAGTGACCAGTCCCTTTGCAGTAGAAGCACTTAGTCTCAGGCTTAGGACCATACTTGGGCTTCTTCACTTGAGTAGCAACTTGCTTGCCGTTCTTCTTGAAGTTCCCTTTCTTTCCCTTTGCCCTTTTCTTGAAACTAGTGGTCTTGTTAATCATTAATACTTGATGCTCTTTCTTGATTTCTACCTTCATCGATTTCATCATCATGAAAAGCTCGGGAATCTTTTTCATCATCCCTTGCATACTATTGTTCATCACGAAGTTCTACTAACTTGGTGATGGTGACTAGAGAATTCTGTCAATCACTATTTTATCTGGAAGATTAACTCCCACTTGATTCAAGCGATTGTAGTACCCAGACAATCTGAACACATGTTCACTGCTTGAGCTATTCTCCTCCATCTTTTAGCTATAGAACTTGTTGGAGACTTCATATCTCTCAACTCGGGTATTTGCTTGAAATATTAACTTCAACTCCTGGAACATCCATATGATCCATGACGTTCAAAACGTCTTCGAAGTCCCGATTCTAAGCCGTTAAGCATGGTGCACTAAACTATCAAGTAGTCATCATATTGAGCTAGCCAAATGTTCATGACGTCTGCATCTGCTCCTGCAATAGGTCTGTCACCTAGCGGTGCATTAAGGACATAATTCTTCTGTGCAGCAATGAGGATAAACATCAGATCACGGATCCAATCCGCATCATTGCTACTAACATCTTTCAACTTAGTTTTCTCTAGGAACATATCAAAAATAAAACAGGGGAGCTAAACGCGAGCTATTGATCTACAACATAGATATGCTAATACTACCAGGACTAAGTACATGATAAATTTAAGTTTAATTAATCATATTACTTAAGAACTCCCACTTAGAAAGACATCCCTCTAATCTTGTAAGTGATCACGTGATCCAAATCAACTAAACCATAACCGACCATCACATGAAATGGAGTAGTTTTCAATGGTGAACATCACTATGTTGATCATATCTACTATATGATTCACGCTCGACCTTTCAGTCTCAGTGTTCCGAGGCCATATCTGCATATGCTAGGCTCGTCAAGTTTAACCTGAGTACTCTGCGTATGCAAAACTGGCTTGCACCCGCTGTAGATGGACGTAGAGCTTATCACACTCGATCATCATGTGGTGTCTCGGCACGACGAACTTTGGCAACGGTGCATACTCAGGGAGAACACTTTTATCTTGAAATTTAGTGAGAGATCATCTTATAATTCTACCGTCAATTAAAGCAAGATAAGATGCATAAAAGATAAACATCACATGCAATCAAAATATGTGACATGATATGGCCATCATCATCTTGTGCCTTTGATCTCCATCTCCAAAACATTGTCATGATTTCCATCGTCACCGGCATGACACCATGATCTCCATCATCTTGATCTATATCAATGTGTCGTCACATGGTCGTCTCGCCAACTATTGCTCTTGCAACTATTGCTATCGCATAGCGATAATTGTAAAGCAATTATTTGGCGCTTGCATCTTATGCAATAAAGAGACAACCATAAGGCTTCTGCCAGTAGCCGATAACTTCAACAAAACATGATCATCTTATACAACAACTTATATCTCATCACGTCTTGACCATATCACATCACAACATGCCCTGCAAAAACAAGTTAGACGTCCTCTACTTTGTTATTGCAAGTTTTACATGGCTGCTACAGGCTGAGCAAGAACCGTTCTTACCTACGCATCAAAACCACAACGATAGTTTGTCAAGTTGGTGCTGTTTTAACCTTCGCAAGGACCGGGCATAGCCACACTCGGTTCAACTAAAGTTGGAGAAACTGACATGTAACGCCCTCGATGCGGCTATATCTCCCACGTGTCGAAGCACGACTTAGAGGCATAAACGCATTGAAAGCAATGTCGCAATTGAGGTAATCTTCACACAACCCATGTAATACATAAGGGAAAGAGATACATAGTTGGCTTACAATCGCCACTTCACACAATACATGAATAAAGCATTACATCATCCAAATACAATCAAGGTCCGACTACGGAACCAAAATAAAAGAAGAACCCCAAATGCGACAAGGTCCCCGATTGACCCCAACTGGGCTCCACTACTGATCAACTGGAAGCGGAACAACATAAAGGACAAGATCTTCATCGAGCTCCTCCTTGAGCTTGGTTGCGTCATCTGCACGGTTCAACGGCACCTGCAAGCTGGTTTTGGAAGTATCTGTGAGTCACGGGGACTCAGCAATCTCACACCCTCGCGATCAAGACTATTTAAGCTTATGGGTAAGGTAAAGGTATGAGGTGGAGCTGCAGCAAGCGACTAGCATATATGGTGGCTAACATACGCAAATGAGAGCGAGAAGAGAAGGCAAAGCACGGTCGAACAACTATCATCAAGAAGTGATCCTAGAACAACCCACGTCAAACATAACTCCAACACCGTGTTAACTTTCCGGACTCCGCCGAGAAGAGACCATCACGGTTACACACGCGGTTGATGCATTTTAATTAAGGTCGACTTCAGGTTTTCTACAACCGGACATTAACAAATTCCCATCTGCCCATAACCGCAGGCACGGCTTTCGAAAGTTCAAATCCCTGCAGGGGTGTCCCAACTTAGCCCATGACAAGCTCTCACGGTCAACGAAGGATATTCCTTCTAGCGGGAAGACCCGATCAGACTCGGAATCCCGGTTACAAGACATTTCGAGAAGGTAAAACTAAACCAGCAACACCGCCCGAATGTGCCAACAAATCCCTATAGGAGCTGCACATATCTCTTTCTCAGGGCACACTCAGATTGTCTTAGGTACGGGTAGGCCAGCCCAGAGTTGCCCCTGGTGGCCACCGGCAGCTGACAGGTTGGACCCACACTCAGAGGAGCACTGGCCCGGGGGGGTTAAAATAAAGATGACCCTTGAGTCTACAGAACCCAAGGGAAAGAAAAGGCTAGGTGGCGAATGGTAAAACCAATGTTGGGAATTGCTGGAGGAGTTTTACTCAAGGCGAACTGTCAAGGGGTTCCCATTATAACCCAACCGCGTAAGGAACGCAAAATCCGGGAACATAACACCGATATGACGAAAACTAGGGCGGCAAGAGTGGAACAAAACACCAGGCATAAGGCCGAGCCTTCCACCCTTTACCAGTATATAGATGCATTAATTAAATAAGAGATATTGTGATATCCCAACAAGTAAACATGTTCCAACAAGGAACAACATCTCCATGTTCCAACAAGGAACAAACTTCAATCTTCACCTGCAACTAACAACGCTATAAGAGGGGCTGAGCAAAGCGGTAACATAGCCAAACAATGGTTTGCTAGGACAAGGTGGGTTAGAGGCTTGGTTTAACAATATGGGAGGCATGATAAGCAAGTGGTAGGTATCGTAGCATAGGCATAGCAAAAGAGCGAGCAACTAGCAAGCAAAGATAGAAGTGATTTCGAGGGTATGGTCATCTTGCCTGAGATCCCGCAAGGAAGAAGAACGAATCCATGAAGAAGACAAACGGGCATAGTCGTACGGTTCCTCACAAACGCGACGTTACCGGAACCAACCCAAAGAAGCAAACACCGGAAAGAAGCACACAACATAGTAAACAACCATCACATAAGCATGGCACGATGCGCAAACAAGTATGATGCATGTCCGGTTTAAATATGCATGGCATGGCAAGGGGCACAAACAAAACTACAAGTTAAGTGGAGCTCAATATGCAACGAGTTGCATATTGACGGAACACCACATCAATTATTTAGTTCTCTCTCGTTTATGTACCCAACAAGATTAAATGTTGTTAGCATGGCAAGAGGGTGAAGCATAATAAAACTATCTAATCTAGGCAAGTTTAAATGAGGCCGGAACAACAAAACAACAAGTCCGGAAACTCCCCATGTGCATATTTTAGGTTTGGTACTGTTCTGCCCTAAACATAATTTTAGAGTTATTAAACATGAAAAACAAGTGCCCCATGTTAAACTAGGCATTTTTCTACCCCATTTACATATAAAGTTTGTTAAATTCGGAGCTACGGTTAAATAGTTATGAATTAAAGCATTTTAACATGACATAGAGCAAAAATTAATCAAACAACATTTTAAACATGTTAAACATGGATGAAAATGGCATAATATGAAACTAGATGAAAAACTAAGCAAGTTTTATATATAATTTATTGAGATCCGATGCACGGTTGTGGAGTTATTATATGCATGATCTAGGGGGACTTTTCTGTAAAAACTGTTGTCTCTGGAAAAAAACACAAAATCGTTCGGCAGAAATAAAAACAGTGAACGGGCCGCAACTGGCTGGCCTAGCAGGAACAGGAGCTGGGGGGTAGCTCACCACGGGCCAAGGCCCAGGTCGATGGAGCCGGCTGGACCGCGGCTTGTGGCTTGGCCTCGGAGGCTGCTCGCCTAGGCGCGGTCGACGCTGGAGGTCAACGCACGGCTGGACCGAGCGGGCGGGACAGAGGATAGCGGGCGCGGTCCTCTGCTCGAGAAGAAGCAGAGCAGCAGCGGCCTGGAACTTGGGCACCGGAGGCAGGGACGGGGCCTTGGAGCGGGATCCGGCCGGGAACAGGCAAGGGCGGCGGAGGCCGGTCGGATCTGGTGGTGGAGGCGAGGTTCCATGGCGGCGGAGCTCCATCCCATGGCCATGGCGAGGCCCTTGTTCGTCCTGAAGAAAGAGAGACCGCGAGGTGAGGTGCTAGAGAGAGAGAGCAACGGTAGAGAGAGAGAAATGGAGGCGAGGTCGGCCTGGCAGGGGTGGTCTCCGACGAGGCCGGCCGGCGACGAGGTAAGGCGGAGGCGCTCGGGAGGAGCTCGTCTCCCTGGTCGACAAGGAGAGCAAGGAGGGAGAGGATCGATGGGCTTGGGTGGATCGAGGGGAAGCAGAGGCTGGCGCTGGTTGACTGGATTGGATCGGGGGAAAAGAAGCTGGTTGGTGGAAGGATCCCGAGGGGGATTTGGTGGAATGATGGCGGCGGCTGGGAGGATGGGACATCTCTCCTCAAATTTAGGGTTGGACTATATATTTATAGCATATGGGTGTTTGGCTAGGGGCTAATCTGGATCCTTTGACCGAAATCGAGCGGTTGAGAAAAATAGGTTAGGAAGTCTAATAAATAAAATGGAGATGTTTTGTAGACGTTTGGGGATGTTCCGGATCCAACGGTGACGACTGTCTGGTTCGGGTCCGGGACAGATTTCGGACGCGCACGGGAGGAGGGCCGCATGCTGACGAGAGAGCTTAGGCAAGGCGTGGCGGTAGGTAGTGGACTGTGCAGAAGGCCTTAAGCTGAGAGAAGAGAAGAGAGAGAGAGACCCGGCGACTGTTTCCGGAGACCGAAAACGTCCGACGATTTGACCGACTATAATGCCGCTATAGTTTAACGGTTGGGCTATCAAACAAACTCCGAATGCGATGGAACTTGGCAGGCTGTCTATCTACACTATAATAAGACCACACGTCAACTCTCATCCCATTCCGAGAACATTTTCCGACCACTTATAAAATACTATTTCAGACATGCCGTAGGCGTGTGCAAGTGTGGTTGCGCTCAGAACAGACAACGAAGAGAACTGGGGAACCCGGACGGATGCAAGTTTTGAAAACATGATGATGCAATGCGGATGATGAAATGACAAGATGCAACACGCAAGCGAATGACATGGCAACAACAGCGGATAACTGAAAGACACCTGGCACATCGGTCTCGGGGCGTTACATGACACCCGCTAGTCACCTGTGTGCATAGCACGGCGGTAAAACCAGTCTCGCGTAAGCGTACGCGTAATGTCGTTCTGGGCCGCTTCATCCAACAATACCGCCGAACCAAACTGTGACATGCTGGTAAGTAGTATGACTTATATCGCCCACAACTCACTTGTGTTCTACTCGTGCATATGACATCTACGCATAAAACCCGGCTCGGATGCCACTGTTGGGGAACGTAGTAATTTCAAAAAAATTCCTACGCACATGCAAGATCATGGTGATGCATAGCAACGAGAGGGGAGAGTGTTATCCATGTACCCTCGTAGACCGAAAGCGAAAGCGTTTGCATAACGCGGTTGATGTAGTCGTACGTCTTCACGATCCGACCGATCAAGTACCGAACGCATGGCACCTCCGAGTTCAGCACACGTTCAGCCCGATGACGTCCCTCTAACTCCGATCCAGCCGAGTGTTGAGGGAGAGTTTCGTCAGCACGACGACGTGGTGACGATGTTGATGTTCTACCGATGCAGGGCTTCGCCTAAGCACCGCTACAGTATTACCGAGGTGGACTATGGTGGAGGGGGCACCGCACACGGCTAAGAGACGATCAACTTGATCAACTTGTCTCCAGAGGTGCCCCCCTGCCTCTGTATATAAAGGAGAAAGGGGGGAGGCGGCCGGCCTAGGAGGAGGGCGCGCCAATGGGAGAGTCCTACTCCCATCGGGAGTAGGACTCCTCCTTTCCTTGTTGGAGTAGGAGTGAAGGAAAGAGGAGGAGAGGGAGAAGGAAAAGGGGGCTGCAACCCTTGTCCAATTCGGACCAGAGGGGGGGCATGCCTCCTTCCTTTTGGCCTATCTCCTCTATTCCCGTATGGCCCAATAAGGCCCATATAATCCCTGGCGAATTCCCGTAACTCTCCGGTACTCCGAAAAATACTCGAATCACTCGGAACCTTTCCGAAGTCCGAATATAGTCGTACAATATATTGATCTTTACGTCTCGACCGTTTCGAGACTCATCGTCATGTCCCCGATCTCATCCGGGACTCCGAACTCCTTCGGTACATCAAAACATATAAACTCATAATATAACTGTCATCGTAGCGCTAAGCGTGCGGACCCTACGGGTTCAAGAACTATGTAGAAATGACCGAGACACGTCTCCGGTCAATAACCAATAGCGGAACCTGGATGCTCATATTGGCTCCTACATATTCTACGAAGATCTTTATCGGTCAGACCGCATAACAACATACGTTGTTCCCTTTGTCATCGGTATGTTACTTGCCCGAGATTCGATCGTCGGTATCTCAATACCTAGTTCAATATCGTTACAGGCAAGTCTCTTTACTCGTTCCATAATACATCATCCCGCAACTAGCTCATTAGTTGCAATGCTTGCAAGGCTTAAGTGATGTGCATTACTGAGAGGGCCCAGAGATACCTCTCCGACAATCGGAGTGACAAATCCTAATCTCAAAATACGCCAACCCAACAAGTACCTTCGGAGACACCTGTAGAGCACCTTTATAATCACCCAGTTACGTTGTTACGTTTGGTAGCACACAAAGTGTTCCTCTGATAAACGGGAGTTGCATAATCTCATAGTCATAGGAACATGTATAAGTCATGAAGAAAGCAATAGCAACAAACTAAACGATCAAGTGCTATGCTAACAGAATGGGTCAAGTCAATCACATCATTCTCCTAATGATGTGATCCCGTTAATCAAATGACAACTCATGTCTATGGTTAGGAAACATAACCATCTTTGATCAACGTGCTAGTCAAGTAGAGGCATACTAGTGACACTCTGTTTGTCTATGTATTCACACATGTATTATGTTTCCGGTTAATACAATTCTAGCATGAATAATAAACATTTATCATGATATAAGGAAATAAATAATAACTTTATTATTGCCTCTAGGGCATATTTCCTTCACGGGCGACGTGGAGCGTGGGGCACTGCGGCGAGGTGTTTGGGGTGACAGCCACGGAAGCCTATGTGCCCCGCATGATGGACCAGGAGTACACATCGAAGGACGACGTCGACTCGTGGGAGGAGGAGGCATTGGGAGCTGAAGCCTTCCAAGAGCCGCGGGAGAGCCCCGCCAACCGTGCCATCGATAACAGATACATGGTACCACTAATTCTCAGGAGCAAGCTTACGCTAACCATGAGTCACAGATGAACCAGGCCATGGCGCCGAATGGTGGCTCCTGCACGGCGATGCCCGCCCCGACAGGAGAGACCCGCTGGGGGCTGCGCGGAAGGGGCCAGGAGCAAGGCCCCTCCCCGTGTCGCAGGGAGCAAGGCAACACCTGGAGGTAGGCCCTCTACCGGGGTGGCGACCATGACCCTTCCCCCGGCACAGGACCTGTGGTCGCCGAGGGCGCCGCTGGCATCCCCTCTGCCCTCGTTGGGCCGTCCCGGTTTTCAGTCGTCCCAGCGGTGGTAGGGGGTGGCGCAAGGCGAGGCCCTCGCCTGGCGATATGAAGCAAGGCCGGTACCTGTGAAGCAAGGCCCAGTGCGTGTGAAGATCGCCGCCCGTGACACTCTCACGTAATAATGAGTGGGGTTGTACATGCCCCGGAGTCTCCGGAGAGCCGCCCTCGGGCCTCAGGGGCTCCCTCCCACGCCTAATGGCAGCACTTAGCTCCGCGCTGGTGAGAAGACGTCGAAGACTAGACTAGGCGCCGGACGCGGCCATTTGCTTTGGATCTCTTTTCTGTAACCTTGCCTTATGGATTTGGATTTAAGTTGAAGTCAAATTTTCATTTGATGCACGCGGGGGATGCCTTTTCTTGTTCGAGTTATTTCTCGCGGTTTTGTTCTTGCCTTATTTTGGAGTTCACGCCAGTCGTTCCCCCCTCGCAGGCCCCTCGCGAGCCAGGCCGGGCATGAAGCATACGAACCACACGCGTGTCGAGCTGTGGCAGCCGCTCGCTTGTCACACGACCCTCTCGGGCGTGGTGTCAAATTCATCAGGGGCTCCTCAAGAATCTGCAATCTCTTGGGCCGGTTTTTGGCTTGCCCAAGCTAAGGTAAAACCGTAACAACAACATTGCCCCAACATGCATAAGCTCATGAAGACGCGTACTCAATTTACCATGAAAGGATAAAAGTTGCGATTATTTACATGAGGGGCTCCCCCTCTCAAAATGCTCTTACAATCTCCCAGGGCCACGCCCAAGTTTTTATAGGGAAACAAGGAATCAGCCAGATACGTCGCTCGCCGCGTCCCCCATGTCATCGTCAGACGCACCACTCGCGTCGATGTCGCCATCGTTGGCATTGCCTCCACCTTCGTCGGCGTCGACGTCACCGTCATCAACCACGTCGCCTGCGTCCGCCGCAACCACAACCCCATCATCGTCAGAAGCGAAGGCCCTAACCAGCGCATCCACGTGGTCTTCAATCCACCGCGCCAAGTCGCCCCGGATGGCTTCCGGCACGGGAGATATAGCGGTGTCAAAATCGAGATCGGGATCAATGTTCCGAAGGTGGCTGAAGAAGCGGGAGAACACGCACCCAAGCAGACTGCGGCTTCTCCCTTCCACAAGCTGGCGAGCCCTATTGGACCGGGCTTCCAGGCGCGTCACCACGTTGGTGAAGAAGGTCAAGTGACTGGCGTAGTCACCGAGTGGGGGCGGTGCATTCTCGTCGCAGATGAAGCCCAGGGCAGCATTAGCCCTACTCCGTAGACCCTGGAGCATGGGGGCGTGCTCGAGCTCCAGCGTCCGCCATTGAAGCACCTCCTCCCTGTTTTGCCGCGCGATGGCCTCGGCGTCTGCTACCTCTTGAGCATTGCGTTGGTTTTCCCTTGAAGAGGAAAGGGTGATGCAGCAAAGTAGCGTAAGTATTTCCCTCAGTTTTTGAGAACCAAGGTATCAATCCAGTAGGAGGCCACGCACGAGTCCCTTGCACCTACACAAACAAATAAATCCTCACAACCAACGCGATAAGGGGTTGTCAATCCCTACACGGTCACTTACGAGAGTGAGATCTGATAGATATAATAGGATAATATTTTTGGCATTTTTATGATAAAGATAAATAAAAGATGCAATGTAAAAT
Source organism: Triticum urartu (assembly GCF_003073215.2). Lineage (NCBI taxonomy): Eukaryota > Viridiplantae > Streptophyta > Magnoliopsida > Poales > Poaceae > Triticum > Triticum urartu. The sequence goes on from NC_053022.1 coordinate 458,114,815, forward strand.
AAATGGCAAAGGAAATAACTAAGTATTGGAAGATTAATATGATGGAAGATAGATCTGGGGGCCATAGGTTTCACTAGTGGCTTCTCTCAAGAGCATAAGTATTTACGATGGGTGAACAAATTACTGTTGAGCAATTGACAAAATTGAGCATAGTTATGAGAATATCTAGGTATGATCATGTATATAGGCATCACGTCCGAGACAAGTAGACCGACTCCTGCCTGCATCTACTACTATTACTCCACACATCGACCGCTATCCAGCATGCATCTAGAGTATTAAGTTCAAGAGAACAGAGTAAAGCTTTAAGCAAGATGACATGATGTAGAGGGATAAATTCATGCAATATGATATAAACCCCATCTCATTATCCTCGATGGCAACAATACAATACGTGCCTTGCTGCCCCTACTTTCACTGGGAAAGGACACCGCAAGATTGAACCCAAAGCTAAGCACTTCTCCCACTGAAAGAAAGATCAATCTAGTAGGCCAAACCAAACTGATAATTCGAAGAGATTTGCAAAGATAACCAATCATACATAAAAGAATTCAGAGAAGATTCAAATATTGTTCGTAGATAAACTTGATCATAAACCCACAATTCACCGGTCTCAACAAACACACCGCAAAAGAAGATTACATCGAATAGTTCTCCACAAGAGAGGGGGAGAACTTTGTATTGAGATCCAAAAAGAGAGAAGAAGCCATCTAGCTAATAACTATGGACAGGAGAGTCACGGATTGGGGGTCGAGATGCAGCATATGAATCTGGTAGTGTTCAAGCACTGCGTTGAAGAAGGCGGAGAAAGGGGGAATCAGACCCGCCCAAAGGGCGTCGATGAAGATTGGGACCTCGATGACCGCCCGAGAGATGTGAGTGCGAGACGTGGGCCAAGCCACCGTCTCCCCCCACTCGTTGAAGCTGGTGGCGAGCATGGGGCACACCTTGTCCATGGCCTCGTCGTTGAGCACCAAGGATCGGCCGACTGCAGGCTCGGCGGCTGGAGGCGCACTTGGCGGAGACAGTGGCTTCTTCCCCTTGTCAGCTTGTTTTGGCGCCATGGCGATGAAGCAGGCGGAGTGCAGGTCAGATTGGAGAGGAGGGGCAGAGTCTCGAGGAAGCAGAAGGACTGTGGAAGCAAGGCGAGGGCAATGGGAGAAACTGTGTAGGTTGCAAGGGTCGCATAGCCAGGCGGGTTCAAAGGCAGCGTGGGGAAGCAAAGATGCCCACGTCCAATCAACCGCCATGCGTCAACCGAGGCCGCAAGCTTTGAGGGCCCGCGGCGCTCCGTGCTTGACCCTCTGGCTTTGCCTCGAAGCCAAGCCCGAGCGCGCCTTGGGCCCGGGGGCTACTGTCGGCGTCCTGGGAACGGGGGTCCCCAGACTTGCCTGCTTGCGGCCCACAGCGTGGCTGGACTGGCATGTCTGTACGGCCCATCTTCATCGACAAGGCATTCAAGACCCTCGCGAGGCGGACGATGCAAGACATCCTCAGGAGCGGCCTCACCAGGCAGGCTCGCAAGGGGCAGAGAGATCAAGGCAGGGCAAACCTCGCTAGGTCCTCATGACATGAGCCATGATGATCGAGACTAGGCGGGCGCCAGGCGGGCGCCAACGCGCGCAGTGTCCTTGTTCCCTCTTGGTGCCAAGGGGGCAAGCGCAGGCGCAGAGTACCGAGCCATCAGGCAAAGGTTTCCATATTGGTGCAACAAGACCAAGACCCGAAGGATGGCAGGACGGAGGTCACCATGGAGCCCAAGACGGTGTCATCACCAGAGCCTTTGGCAGGCGAAGACCACCTTTTGTCAGGATAACTTGTACTAGTTGTCCCTTTTCGAATTGGCCATTCTTGTCTCCCTTCCCGCTCAATATTTGGGGAGAGGACCAGTGCCTATATCAGTAGAACTAGCCTCCACAGTAAAAAAGAGGAGAAAGGGGGAGAAGAGAGCACAAGGGGACGAGAGACAAGTGAGGATCGACCAGATCACAACTCCACCAAGCACAAGAACACCTCAACATCAGGAGGTTGTTCTTACCCTTGTAACTGTTCTTCATCATCCCAAGAGGCAATCCACCACCACCACACTGGAATAGGGTATTACACCACAACGGTGGCCTGAACCAGTATAAATCTTGTGTCTTTCTGTGTTGTGAGTTCGTTGAGTTCATGTGCGAGATCTTAGAGAGCTAGGGTGTGGATCGATAGGGAGAAAGCCTTCGCGCGCACCCCAGTGTTCGAGCCTCAAGGGTTTTTCGGAACCCGTGATCCGACAAAGATGGTCGAGAAATGTGAAGGCTGTCAGTTTTACTCGAACATGTCCCACAAGCCCGAATCTGCCTTAAAGACTATTCCACTTGGCTGGTCGTTTGCCGTGTGGGGATTGGACATGATTGGACCACTAAGGACCGGCAGGAACGGCTTCACACATTTGCTCGTAGCAGTCGACAAATTCACTAAATGGATTGAAGCCAAACCTATCAAAAATCTCGACTCCGGCACAGCTGTCAGTTTTATCAGAGAATTGATATTCTGATACGGAGTTCCACACAGCATTGTCACAGACAATGGTTCAAACTTTGATTCTAATGAGTTCAAAGTATTCTGCGCTTCCCAAGGTACTCGGGTCAATTACGCATCTGTTGCCCACCCACAGTCGAATGGACAACCTGAAAGGGGAAATGGTCTGATCCTCCAAGGGTTGAGCCCCGATTGATGCGCGACCTCAAGCATGCAACTGGAGCTTGGGTGACCGAGTTGCCGTATGTTCTGTGGAGATTGAGGACGACTCCTAACTGGTCAACCAATCAAACCCCTTTCTTCATGGTATATGGGGCTGAAGCCGTGCTTCCAAGTGATTTGCTGCACAATGCTCCCCGAGTGGAACTCTTCTCAGAAGCCGAGGCAGAGCAAGCACGTCAGGATGCCGTTGATCTCCTGGAGGATGAACGAGAGATGGATTTGATCTGTACGACCATCTATCAGCAAGACCTTCATCGATTCCACGCCCGAAACGTCAAAGGTCGAGCATTTGAAGAAGGAGATCTTGTGCTCTGAGTGGATCACCAGCGAACTCACAAGCTCGCCCTGCCTAGGAAGGACCCTTCATCATCACCAAGGTGCTCCATAACGGGGCGTATCATCTTTACAATGTTGCCCAGAAGAAAGACGAGCCGCGCTCTTGGAACGCGGATCTGCTCCACCGCTTTTATACCTAAGCACTCGGATCGTCGAGTTGTAATAAGAGTACTTTCATATTGTTTATCAAAGACATGATTTCCGTAGTATCCTAATGATTGCTTTCGCATAAACATATGTCCAAATCCCCCAGTGGGTGTCTTAGCCGCGAACCAGATTCGCCTAAGTTTCAAAAACATTCTCCGAATGAAGAGCAATCCTCTCACTCAGGGGCTTAGTCGCGAATCTGATTCGCCTAAGTTTCTGAACACACTCCGAGTGAAGAGCAACCCTCTCACTCGGTGGCTTAGCCGCGAACCAGATTCACCTAAGTTTCAAAAACATTCTCCGAGTGAAGAGCAATCCTCTCACTCGGGGGCTTAGCCGCGAACCCGATTCGCCTAAGTTTCTAAACACACTCCGAGTGAAGAGCAACCCTCTCACTCGGGGGCTTAGGTGCGACCCCGTACTCACCTAAGTTACAAAACATTCTCTGAGTGAAGACAAACCCTCTCACTCGGGGGCTTAGCCACGATCCCATACTCACCTAAGTTACAAAACATTCCGAGTGAAGAGCAACCCTCTCACTCGGGGGCTTAGCCGCGATCCCGTACTCACCTAAGTTACAAACACACTCCAAGTGAAGAGCAACCCTCTCACTCGGGGGCTTAGCTGTGACCCCGTACTCGCCTAAGTTACAAAACATTCTCCGAGTGAAGAGCAGACGTCTCACTCGGGGGCTTAGCGGCGATCCCGTACTCGCCTAAGTTACAAAAACATTCCGAGTGAAGAGCAACCCTCTCACTCGGGGGCTTAGCCGCGATCCCGTACTCGCCTAAGTTACAAAAACATTCTGAGTGAAGAGCAACCCTCTCACTTGGGGGCTTAGCCGTGATCCCGTACTCGCCTAAGTTACAAAAACACTCTGAGTGAAGAGCAACCCTCTCACTCGGGGGCTTAGCTGCGATCCCATACTCTCCTAAGTTTCAACAACACACCGAGTGGAGAGCAAACCTTCCACTCGGAAGGAACAAGGTGCACTCTGAGCTACGCCACAAGTACAATGCCTAGATACACTCTAAGCTGCGCCACAAGTACAACGTCTACTCCGAGTGAAGAGCAATCCTCTCACCCGGAGGCTTAGCTGCGATCCCTGATTCGCCTAAGTCAAAAAAATCCAAGAACACTGGAGACAAAGCAACCGCATTCAAATAAAACAGCCAAGTACGGATAAATCCAGCAAGGTTCAGAACCACAAACAGAAGTACTCGGATGTCAGGCCTGAAAGAGTTTAACAATTACAAAATCACTCGGCATCCCGAGGCGAATAAATTCAAGATCATCAAGTTTATCACTCGGTGGGAGGAGGACTAGCTAGCTCGACGAAGGTGTCCAAGTCAATGCCATCTGTGATGCGAGTGGCTGCGTCGATGAAGGTCTCCATAAAAGATTGAAACTGAAGCTTCTTGGTGTTCGCCACCTGAATAGCCTTCAGCTTCTCTTCCTTGGTGTCCTTGCAATGAACATGGACGAGTGATAGAGCCACATCAGCACCATAGTGAGCAGATGACTTCTTCCATGCATGCACTCGGTCAAGGATGTGATTGAGTCGAGTCATCGGTGACTCGAGGTCATTCAGAAGCACATCCTCTGGCCACGGCTCCTTATCTATCCGCGTCAGTGCAACTTTCAGTCATGCGACATAGTCGAGGACACTAGCGAGACGAGACTCTAGTCGCAACACGTTCATGGCAGCTTCATCTTTGATAGGAGAGTTGATGGGGTCCAGTCACGTCTCGATCCGCCCGGTTTCCTCTTCGAAATTCTGACAAAATTCTGCACGGAGTGAAAAAATAGTGAATTGGCAGCGACATTGTGAAGAGGTTTTCCGATCCAGTCGGACGAGGGAAAATACCTTTAAGCATGAGGAACATCTTCTTGGCAAGACCACCCAGATAAGCTTCTAGTTCGTCCCTCTTCCAAGTGAGAACATCCGCCTTGTCAGCCAAGGCTACTTTCTCCTCCTTCAGCTGCACTATTTCCTTCTTTGCCTCGTCAACAGCAGTCTTCAGCTTGGCGTTCTCCTCCTCCAACTTTCTGACTGAAGCTAGCTTCCTGTCAGCCAGTTTAGTCTTCTCATGCATCGTCTTCTGCGCCCCAGCAAGGTCAAGATCCTTCTGCTCCAAGGCCTGCTTCATTTTGTCTAAAGAAACAACATTCATCAGTCGGGCTTGGAGTTGACGGTTTTCACTACGCACATCTGTTAGAGTGGGATCACTCACTCGTCTCAAAATAGGATGGGAAAGGAAAAATAACAAGGCATACAGTCGGCAAGTTTGTTACCTCCCATGATTGCCACTTCATCTTGAGCCTTCTTCAGGTTCTCCTTGGCCAGATCCAGATCAAGCTTGAGTTGGATTTTCTCCTGTTCCAAGGCAGCATATTGGGTTCCAAGCTCGCAAGATTTCTGCAATCAACAAGAAGACAAGTCAATCGATAGAAACAAAGATCAGTTACTTCCAAGTGGAAAAGTCCAAGATCAAATCGCTATAGCAAAAAGAGTTCTAAGACTAATGCCGAATCAAACATTCAACGGCAGTCTTAGGGACTACACCCAGTGGGTGCACTTAGCGTGCCCCCACTGGTTTGATTTCCCACTTAGCATGGTCTGCCCAGCCCGAGTGAAAGGAGGAAAAAATTAATTGTTCTCAGACCACCGTCGACTGCCCGCGGTCGATCGCAGTCTCGGGGACAACACCCAGTGGGTACACTCAGCATGCCCCCATTGGACCAATACCTCACTCGACGCGACCTGTCTAATTCGAGCGAAAGAGCTACATGACTACACGTGAAAGAGCTACACAGCTACAGAAACACCTAGTGGGTGTACAGATGCAAGGTGCAGACCAACATCTTACGAATAATAAAGCATCAGTTTCCAGATGGCATATCCTAATAGAGCAAGAATCAAGCTAGAAAGTCAATCGGAAATCAGCTTACAATCCCACTTACTGGGACATTAGCTTGAAGAGCAGAGCTGGCGTCATAGGCAGCCTTGCTGGTGTCATACACCACCTTCAGTCGGTCCATCATCAGGCTTGTCTGGATCATAGCTTCTTTCGCAGCTCCCACTTGGTCCTCCGGGATGTGATGCAGAGTGAACGGAACGGATGAAGGAACCGATGACGTGGTTGGTGGAGTTGGAGCTTGAGGTTGTACAATCGGGCCGGAAGCCTGAGCAGTCGACGCTGAAGGCTGGTCAGTCAACAAAGGATCAGCAAAAGAGACAGTAGTCCTTACTGGATCACCAACTTGCTAAACTACAGGCTCAAATGCCGGGCGAGGCACCCTCCTGCTCAAAGTCCTACCCCTTCTCCCTGTACTCTTTTGAGGCACTTCATCATCATCATCATCATCGTCCGGCTGAATAACATGTGTCGGCACTGCAAAACACTCGAGGTTTCAGTCGTCCACCAAAACAGTTGGCAGAGTAAAAGCGTGGCTGTGGAATCATACCTGCCCGAGAAGTGGTCGCGTCTACGGTCTCCGCATCACCCCGCTCCTCGTTGATGTCCATGGATGTTGCAGAAGTAGCAGCACTGAAAGTTCCAAATTTCACTCGGGCAAGCAAGAGAAGAAGTTCACAATGGAAATGAAAGACAAAGAAAAGAAACACATACGCTGAAGCAATGGGCATGGCTACTTTGATCCTGGGCAGGGCCTTCCGAGGTTTCGGTGGAACAACCTTGGCCTGTTTCGTGGCCTTCTCTGATGGATCTGGGGTTGAAGTCCGAGTGTGCTTCAGAATTTTTGCACTCGGCAGGACCGCTTTGTTATGTCCTCCTACAGGGTCCTGCGACTGCTTGGAGCGTCGTTCGGAGTGGGGCGGCGAGTCGACTTCCTCACTACTGCCAGAGTCCTCGCTGGCATCCTCACTGTCATCTGCATACACATAGTCAGCGCTTGATACGTCTTCATCGTATCTACTTTTCCAAACTCTTTTGCCCTTGTTTTGGACTCTAACTTGCATGATTTGAATGGAACTAACCCGGACTGATGTTGTTTTCAGCAGAATTGCCATGGTGTTATTTTTGTGCAGAATAAAAAGTTCTCGAAATGACCTGAAACTTTACGGAGCCAAGTTTTGGAATTAATAAAAATATTGGCGAAAGAATGAGCAGCAGGGGCCCACACCCTAGCCACAAGGGTGGGGGCACGCCCTCCGACCTTGTGCCCCCCTGGACCTCCACCGACTTCAACTCCAACTCCATATATTCACATTCGGGGAGAAAAAAATCAGAGAGAAGGATTCATCGCGTTTTACGATATGGAGCCACTGCCAAGTGCTACCTCTTGAGCATGTGTTGGTTTTCCCTTGAAGAGGAAAGGGTGATGCAGCAAAGTAGCGTAAGTATTTCCCTCAGGTTTTGAGAACCAAGGTATCAATCCAGTAGGAGACTACACGCAAGTTGCCTAGTACCTGCACAAACAACCAAGAACCTTGCAACCAACACGATAAAGGGGTTGTCAATCCTTCACGGCCACTTGCAAAAGTGGGATCTGATAAAGATAATAAGATAAATATTTTTGGTATTTTTGTGGTATAGATTGGAAAATAAAGATTGTAAAATAAATAGTAAACTAGAATTGTAGATTGGAAACTTATATGATGTAAAGTAGACCCGGGGGCCATAGGTTTCACTAGTGGCTTCTCTCAAGATAGCATGCATTATGGTGGGTGAACAAATTACTGCCGAGCAATTGATAGAAAAGTGCATAGTTATGACGATATCTAAGGCAATGATCATGAATATAGGCATCACGTCCGTGACAAGTAGACCGAAACGATTCTACATCTACTACTATTACTCCACACATCGACCGCTATCCAACATGCATCTAGATTATTAAGTTCATAAGAATGGAGTAACGCATTAGGCAAGATGACATGATGTAGAGGGATAAACTCAAGCAATATGATATAAACCCCATCTCTTTTATCCTCGATGGCAACAATACAACACGTGTCGTTTCCCTTTCAGTCACTGGGATCGAGCATCGCAAGATTGAACCCAAAGCTAAGCACTTCTCCCATTGCAAGAAATATCAATCTAGTAAGCCAAACTAAACTGATAATTCAAAGAGACTTGCAAAGATATAAAATCATGCATATAAGAATTCAGAGAAGAATCAAATAATATTCATAGATAATCAAGTTCATAAACCCACAATTCATCGGATCTCGGCAAACAAACCGCAAAAGAGTTACATCGAATAGATCTCCAAGAGAATCGAGGAGAACTTTGTATTGAAATCCAAAGAGAGAGAAGAAGTCATCTAGCTAATAACTATGGACCCGAAGGTCTGTGGTAAACTACTCACACATCATTGAGGCTATGGTGTTGATGTAGAAGCCCTCCGAGATTGAATCCCCCTCCGGCGGAGCGCTGGAAAAGGCCCCAAGACGGGATCTCACAGGTACAAAAGGTTGCGGCGGTGGAAAAGGTGTTTCATGGCTCTCCCCGATGGTTTCAGGGTATAAGAGTATATATATATAGGCAAAAGAAGTAGGTCGGTGGAGCTGCAAGGGGCCCACGAGGGTGGGGGCGCGCCCTCCTGCCTCGTGGCCTCCTCGCTGCTTCCTTGACGTCCACTCCAAGTCTCCTGGATTGCGTTTGTTCCAAAAACAATCCTCGTGAAGGTTTTATTCCGTTTGATATTCCTTTTCTGCGAAACACTGAAATACGCAAAAAAAATATCAGTTTGTAATGGGCCTTCGGTTAATAGCTTAGTCCCAAAAATAATATAGAAGTGCATAGTAAAGCCCATTAAACATCCAAAACAGACAATATAATAGCATGGAACAATCAAAAATTATAGATATGTTGGAGACGTATCAAGCATCCCCAAGCTTAATTCCTGCTCGTCCTCGAGTAGGTAAATGATAAAAATAGAATTTTTGATGTGGAATGCTACCTAACATAATTTTCAATGCAATTTTATTTATTGTGCCATGAATGTTCAGATCTGAAAGATCCAAGACAAAAGGTTAATATTGACATAAAAATAATAATACTTCAAGCATACTAACTAAGCAATTATGTCTTCTCAAAATAACATGGCCAAAGAAAGCTTATCCCTACAAAATCATATAGTTTGGATATGCTTAATTTCTGTCACACAAAAATGCTCTCATCATGCACAACCCCGATGACAAGCCAAGCAATTGTTTCATACTTTAGTAATCTCAAACTTTTTTCAACTTTCACGCAATACATGAGCGTGACCCATGGACATAGCACTATGGGTGGAATAGAATATAATGATGGGGGTTGTCTGGAGAAGACAAAAAAGAGAAAGTCTCACATTGACGCGGCTAATCAATGGGCTATGGAGATGCCCATCAATCGATGTCAGTGCGAGGAGTAGGGATTGCCATGCAACGGATGCACTAGAGCTATAAATGTATGAAAGCTCAACAAAAGAAGCTAAGTGGGTGTGCATCCAACTTGCTTGCTCACGGAGACCTAGGGCATTTGAGGAAGCCCATTGTTGGAATATACAAGCCAAGTTCTATAATGAAAAATTCCCACTAGTATATGAAAGTGACAATATAAGAGACTCTCTATCATGAAGATCATGGTGCTACTTTAAAACACAGGTGTGGAAAAAAAGGATAGTAGCATTCTCCCTTTTATTTTTTATTTTTTTATTTGGCCTTTCTTTTTTATTTTCATTTGGCCTTTCCCTTTTTTTCTTTTTGGGACAATGCTCTATTAATGATGATCATCACACTTCTATTTATTTACAACTCAAAGGTTACAACTCGATACTAGAATAAGTATAACTCTATATGAATGCCTCCGGCGGTGTACCGGGATGGGCAATGAATCAAGAGTGACATGTATGAAATTATGCATTATGGCTTTGCCACAAATACAATGTCAACTACATGATCATGCAAGGCAATATGACAATGATGAAGCGTGTCATAATGAACATAACGGTGGAAAGTTGCATGGCAATATATCTCGGAATGGCTATGGAAATGCCATAATAGGTAGGTATGGTGGCTGTTTTGAGGAAGATATAAGGAGGTTTATGTGTGATAGAGCGTATCATATCACGGGGGTTGGATGCACCAGCGAAGTTTGCACCAACTCTCAAGATGAGAAAGGGCAATGCACGGTACCGAAGAGGCTAGCAATGATGCGAAGGTGAGAGTGTGTATAATCCATGGACTCAGCATTAGTCATAAAGAACTCACATACTTATTGCAAAAATCTACAAGTAATCAAAAACCAAGCATGACGCGCATGCTCCTAGGGGGATATATTGGTAGGAAAATACCATCGCTCGTCCCCGGCCGCCACTCATAAGGAGGACAATCAAAGAAACACCTCATGCTTCAAATTTTTCACACAACATTCACCACACGTGCATGCTACTGGACTTGCAAACTCTAACACGAGTATTTCTCAAATTCACAACTACTCAACTAGCATGACTCTAATATTACCATCTTCATATCTCAAAACAATCGTCAAGTATCAAACTTCTCATAGTATTCAATGCACTCTATATGAATTTTTTTATTATACCCATCTTGGATGCCTATCATATTAAGACTAATTTTATAGCCAAAGCAAATTACCATGCTGTTCTAAAGGACTCTCAAAATAATATAAGTTAAGGATGATATATCAATAATTTCTATAAAATAAAACCACCCCCGTGCTCTAAAAGATATAAGTGAAGCGCTAGAGCAAAATTATCTAGCTCAAAAGGTGAAGCACAAAGAGTATTCTAATAAATTCCGATTCATGTGTGTCTCTCCAAAAGGTGTGTACATAAAGGATTATTGTGGTAAACTAAAAATCAAAGACTCAAATCATACAAGACGCTCCAAGCAAAACACATATCATGTGGTGAATAAAAATATAGCCTCAAGTAAAGTCACCGATGGACGAAGACGAAAGAGGGGATGCCTTCTGGGGCATCCCCAAGCTTAGGCTTTTGGTTGTCCTTGAATTTTACATGCTTAGGCTCTTTCCACTCCTTATTCCAAAATCCATCAAATCTTTACCCAAAAACATGAAAACTTCACAACAGAAACTCAACAGAAAATCTCATGAGCTCTGTTAGTATAAGAAAAAATCACCACTTTAAGGTATTGTAATGAACTCATTCTTTATTTATATTGGTGTTAAACCTACTGTATTCCAACTTCTCTATGGTTCATACCCCCCGATACTAGCCATAGATGTATCAAAATAAGCAAACAACACACGAAAAACAGAATCTGTCAAAAACAAAAAAGTCTGTAGTAATCTGTAGGTTTCGAATACTTCTGTAACTCCAAAAATCCTGAGAAATTAGGAAGTTCTAAATAATTTTTATATTTATCTACTGCAGTTGGAATTGGTATTTTATCGCTCTCTCATAAAAAATGAAAATTATTCTCATGAGCGCATACTTTCTGTTTTTTTCAGCAAGATCAAACAACAATCATCCAAGAAGATCCTAAAGGCTTTACTTGGCACACACACTAATTAAAATATAAAAAACACAATCATAACAGAAGATAGATGATTTATTTATTACTAAACAGGAACAAAAAACAAGAAACAAAAATAAAATTGGGTTGCCTCCCAACAAGCGCTATCATTTAACGCCCCTAGCTAGGCATAAAAACAAGAATAGATCTAGGTATTATTATCTTTGGTATGCAATCCATAAGTGGCTCTCATAATAGATTCATAAGGTAATTTAATTTTCTTCCTAGGAAAGTGTTCCATGCCTTTCCTTAATGGAAATTGGAATCTAATATTTCCTTCTTTCATATCAATAATTGCACCAATTGTTCTAAGGAAAGGTCTACCAAGAACAATATGACAAGTAGGATTGCAATCTATATCAAGAACAATGAAATCTATGGGCACATAATTCCTATTTGCAATAATAAGAACATCATTAATCCTTCCCATAGGTTTCTTAATAGTGGAATCCGCAAGATGCAAATGTAAAGAACAATCATCAAATTCACGGAAACATAACACATCACACGGAGTTTTTGGAATTGTGGAAACACTAGCACCCAAATCACTTAAAGCATAGCATTCATGATCTTTAATTTTAATTTTAATAGTAGGTTCCCACTCATCATAAAGTTTTCTAGGGATAGAAACTTCTAATTCAAGTTTTTCTTCATAAGATTGCATTAAAGCATCAATGATATGTTTGGTAAAAGCTTTATTTTGAGCATAAGCATGAGGAGAATTTAACACGGATTGCAACAAGGAAATACAATCTATCAAAGAGAAATTATCATAATTAAATTCCTTGAAATCCAAAATATTGGGTTCATTGCTATGTAAAGTGTTGACCTCTTCAATCCCATTTTTACCAATTTTTGCATCAAGATCTAAAAACTATGAATCATTGGGACGCCTTTTAACTAAAGTTGACTCATTTCCAGTCCCATATTTATCAAGATTCATATTAGAAAACAAAGATTTAATAGTGGACACATCAATCACTTTTAGATCTTCATCATTATTATCATGGAAACTAGAAGAACATGCTCTTACAAAGCAATCCTTTTTAGCACGCATCCTAGCGGTTCTTTCTTTGCACTCATCAATGGAAATTCTCATGGATTTGAGAGACTCATTGATATCATGCTTAGGTGGAATAGATCTAAGTTTCAAAGAATCAACATCAAGAGAAATTATATCCACGTTCCTAGCCAACTCATCAATCTTAGGCAATTTTTCTTCAAGCAAAGCATTGAAATTCTTTTGAGAAATCATAAATTCTTTAACACTAGTCTCAAAATCAGAGGGCATCTTATTAAAATTTCCATAAGAGTTGTTGTAGGAATTACCACAATTATTAGAGCAATTACTAGGGAATGGCCTAGAACTAAAATTTCCTCTATACGCGTTATTGCCAAAATTGCTCCTACCAACAAAATTCACATCCATAGATTCATTATTATTTTCAATCAAAGTAGACAAAGGCATATCATTAGGATCCATAGAAGCACTCTTATTAGCAAACAACTTCATAAGTTCATCCATCTTTCCACTTAAAACATTAATCTCTTCTATTGCATGAACCTTTTTACTAGTGGATCTTTCGGTGTGCCATTGAGAATAATTAACCATAATATTATCTAGGAGTTTAGTAGCTTCTCCTAAAGTGATTTCCATAAAAGTGCCTCCCGCGGCCGAATCTAAAAGATTTCTAGAAGCAAAATTCAATCTAGCATAATTTTTTTGTATAATCATCCATAAATTCAAACCATGTGTAGGGCAATTATGTATCATTAATTTCATACTCTCCTAAGCTTGTGCAACATGCTCATGCTCAAGTTGCTTAAAATTCATAATATCGTTTCTAAGAGAGATGATCTTAGCAGGAGGAAAATACTTAGAGATAAAAGCATATTTGCACTTATTCCATGAATCAATACTATTTTTAGGCAAAGAGGAGAACCAAGTTTTAGCATGATCTCTAAGCGAAAATGAAAATAGCTTCAACTTAACAATATCATCATCCACATCTTTCTTATTTTACATATCACACAAATCAACGAAGTTGTTCAGATGCGTAGCGGCATCTTCACTAGGAAGGCCAGAAAACTGATCTTTTATAACAAGATTCAACAAAGCGGTATTGATTTCACAAGATTCAGCATCGGTAGTAGGAGGAACCGGAGTGCTAATAAATTCATTATTGTTGGTATTGGAAAAGTCACACAATTTAGTATTATCTTGAGCCATCGTGACAAACAATCAATCTAACAAACAAGCAAACAAGAAGCAAGCGAAAAGAGGAGAATGGAAAAAGGGTGAATAAAATGGCAAAGGTGAAGTGGGGGAGAGGAAAACGAGAGGCAAATGGCAAATAATGTAAAGCGAGGGATAAGAGTTTGTGATGGGTACTTGGTGTGTCTTGACTTGGCATAGATCTCCCTGGCAACGGCGCCAGAAATCCTTCTTGCTACCTCTTGAGCATGCGTTGGTTTTCCCTTGAAGAGGAAAGGGTGATGCAGCAAAGTAGCGTAAGTATTCCCCTCGGTTTTTGAGAACCAAGGTATAGACTACACAGAAGTCACCTAGTACCTGCACAAGCAATCAAGAACCTTGCAACCAATGCGATAAAGGGGTTGTCAATCCCTTCATGACCACTTGCAAAAGTGAGATCTGATAAAGATAATAAGATAAATAGTTTTGGTATTTTTGTGGTACTGCTACCTCTTGAGCACTGTGTTGGTTTTCCCTTGAAGAGGAAAGGGTGATGCAGTAAAGTAGCATAAGTATTTCCCTCAGTTTTTGAGAACCAAGGTATCAATCCAGTAGGAGATCATGTTGGGGAACATAGTAATTTCAAAAAAAATCCTACGCACACGCAGGATCATGGTGATGCATAGCAACGAGAGGGGAGAGTGTCGTCCATGTACCCTCGTAGATTGTTAAGCGGAAGCGTTATGACAACGCGGTTGATGTAGTCGTACGTCTTCACGATCGACCGATCCTCAGTACCGAACGTATGTCACCTCCGCGTTCAGCACACGTTCAGCTCGGTGACGTCCCGCGAACTCACGATCCAGTAGAGCTCGGGGAAGGGTTTCGTCAGCACGATGGCGTGGTGACGATGTTGATGAAGCTACCGCAGTAGGGCTTCACCTAAACACCGCTACAGTATGACCGAGGTGGATTATGGTGGAGGGGGGTACCGCACACGGCTGGAGAGATCTCTACGATCAACTTGTGTCTAGAGGTGCCCCCCTGCCCCCGTATATAAAGGAGCAAGGGGGGAGAGGCAGCCGGCCAGGAGGAGGCGCGCCAGGAGGAGTCCTACTCCCACCGGGAGTAGGACTCCCTCCTTTCCTAGTTGGAGTAGGAGAAGGGGGAAGGAGGAGGGAGAGAGGAAGGAAAGGGGGGCGCCCCCCTCCTTGTCTAACTCAGACTAGAAGGAGAGGGGGCGCGCGGCCTGCCCTGGCCACCCCTCCTCATCTCCACTAAGGCCCATCTTGGCCCATTAAACCCCCGGGGGGTTCCCGTAACCCCTGGTACTCCGGTAAAATCCCGGTTTCACCCGGAACACTTCCGATATCCAAATATAGGCTTCCAATATATAAATCTTTATGTCTCGACCATTTCGAGACTCCTCGTCATGTCCGTGATCATATCCAGGACTCCGAACTACCTTCGGTACATCAAAACATATAAACTCATAAAACTGATCGTCACAGAACTTTAAGCGTGCGGACCCTACGGGTTCGAGAACTATGTAGACATGACCGAGACACGTCTCCAGCCAATAACCAACAGTGGAACCTGGATGCTCATATTGGTTCCTACATATTCTATGAAGATCTTTATCGGTCAAACCGCACAACACTATACGTTGTTCTCTTTGTCGTCGGTATGTTACTTGCCTGAGATTTGATCATCGGTATCCCAATACCTAGTTCAATCTCGTTACCGGCGAGTCTCTTTACTCGTTCTGTAATACATCATCTTGTAACTAACTCATTAGTTATGATGCTTGCAAGGCTTATAGTGATGTGTATTACCGAGAGGGCCTAGAGATACCTCTCCGACAATCGGAGTGACAAATCCTAATCTTGATCTATGCCAACTCAACAAGTACCATCGGAGACACCTGTAGAGCACCTTTATAATCACCCAGTTACGTTGTGACGTTTGGTAGCACACAAAGTGTTCCTCCGGTATTCGGGAGTTGCATAATCTCATAGTCATAAGAACATGTATAAGTCATGAAGAAAGCAATAGCAGTAAACAAACGATCAAGTGCTAAGCTAACGGAATGGGTCAAGTCAATCACATCATTCTCCTAATGATGTGATCTCATTGATCAAATAACAACTCATGTTTATGGTTAGGAAACTTAACCATCTTTGATCAATGAGCTAGTCAAGTAGAGGCATACTAGTGACACTATGTTTGTCTATGTATTCACACATGTATTATGTTTCCGGTTAATACAATTCTAGCATGAATAATAAACATTTATCATGAAATAAGGAAATAAATAATAACTTTATTATTGCCTCTAGGGCATATTTCCTTCAGTCTCCCACTTGCAGTAGAGTCAGTCAATAATCTAGATTACACAGTAATGATTCTAACACCCATGGAGCTTGGTGCTGATCATGTTTTGCTCGTGGAAGAGGCTTAGTCAACGGGTCTGCAACATTCAGATCCGTATGTATCTTGATCTCTATGTCAGTCTCCCACCTAGACTTGATCCCGGATGGAGTTGATGAAGGAAAGGCAATAATAAAGTTATTATTTATTTCCTTATTTCATGATAAATGTTTATTATTCATGCTAGAATTGTATTAACTGGAAACATAATACATGTGTGAATACATAGACAAACAAAGTGTCACTAGTATGCCTCTACTTGACTAGCTCGTTAATCAAAGAGGTTATGTTTCCTAACCATAGGCATGTGTTGTCATTTGATTAACGGGATCACATCATTAGGAGAATGATGTGATTGACATGACCCATTCCATTAGCTTAGCACCCGATCGTTTAGTATGTTGCTATTGCTTTCTTCATGACTTATACATGTTCCTATGACTATGAGATTATGCAACTCCCGTTTGCCGGAGGAACACTTTGTGTGCTACCAAACATCACAACGTAACTGGGTGATTATAAAGGAGCTCTACAGGTGTCTCCAAAGGTAAATGTTGGGTTGGCGTATTTCAAGATTAGGATTTGTCACTCCGATTGTCGGAGAGGTATCTCTGGGCCCTCTCGGTAATGCACATCACATAAGCCTTGCAAGCATTGCAACTAATGAGTTAGTTGCGAGATGATGTATTACGGAACGAGTAAAGAGACTTGCCGGTAACGAGATTGAACTAGGTATTGAGATACCGACGATCGAATCTCGGGCAAGTAACATACCGATGACAAAGGGAACAACGTATGTTGTTATGCGGTCTGACCGATAAAGATCTTCGTAGAATAGTGGGAGCCAATATGAGCATCCAGGTTCCGCTATTGGTTATTGACTGGAGACGTGTCTCGGTCATGTCTACATTGTTCTCGAACCCGTAGGGTCCGCACGCTTAAGGTTTCGATGACAGTTATATTATGAGTTTATGAGTTTTGATGTACCGAAGTTATTTCGGAGTCCCGGATGTGATCACGGACATGACGAGGAGTCTCGAAATGGTCGAGACATAAAGATTGATATATTGGACGGCTATATTCGGACACCGGAAGTGTTCCGGTTGATTTCGGAGAAAACCGGAGAGCCGGAGGGTTACCGGAACCCCCCCCCCCGGGAGAAGCAATGGGCCTTATGGGCCTTAGTGGAGAGAGAGAGGGGCAACCAAAGGTGGGCCGCGCGCCTCCTCCCCCCTTGGTCCAAATTGGACTAGGAGAGGGGGGCGGCGCCCCCTTTCCTTCTCCCTCCCCACTTCTTTCCCCCTCCTAGTAGGAGTCCTACTCCTACTAGGAGGAGGACTCCTCCTTGGCGCGCCATAGGGGCCGGCCGGCCTCCTCCCCTTGATCCTTTATATACGGGGGCAGGGGCACCCCATAGACACACAAGTTGATCCACGTGATCATATTCTTAGCCGTGTGCGGTGCCCCCTTCCACCATAATCCTCAATAATATTGTAGCGGTGCTTAGGCGAAGCCCTGCGACGGTAGAACATCAAGATCGTCACCACGCCGTCGTGCTGACGGAACTCTTCCCCGACACTTTGCTGGATCGGAGTCCGGGGATCGTCATCGAGCTGAACATGTGCTAGAACTCGGAGGTGCCGTAGTTTCGGTGCTTGATCGGTCGGGCCGTGAAGACGTACGACTACATCAACCGCGTTGTGCTAACGCTTCCGCTGTCGGTCTACAAGGGTACGTAGATCACACTCTCCCCTCTCGTTGCTATGCATCACCATGATCTTGCGTGTGCGTAAGAAATTTTTTGAAATTACTACGTTCCCCAACAGTTGAAGCGTCTCTTGATGTGCTTGGTTCTCTTGTGAAATCTGGATTCCTTTGCCAAGGCAATTGCACCAGTATTGTCACAAAAGATTTTCATTGGACCCGATGCACTAGGTATGACACCTAGATCGGATATGAACTCCTTCATCCAGACTCCTTCATTCGCTGCTTCCAAACCAGCAATGTACTCCGCTTCACATGTAGATCCCGCCACGACGCTCTGTTTAGAACTGCTCCAACTGACAACTCCACCATTTAATATAAATACGTATCCGGTTTGCGATTTAGAATCGTCCGGATCAGTGTCAAAGCTTGCATCAATGTAACCATTTACGATGAGCTCTTTGTCACCTCCATAAACGAGAAACATATCCTTGGTCCTTTTCAGGTACTTCAGGATGTTCTTGGCCGCTGTCCAGTGATCCACTCCTGGATTACTTTGGTACCTCCCTGCTAGGCTAATAGCAAGGCACACATCAGGTCTGGTACACAGCATTGCATACATGATAGAGCCTATGGCTGAAGCATGGGGAACACTTTTCATTTTCTCTCTATCTTCTGCAGTGGTCGGACATTGAGTCTTACTCAACTTCACACCTTGTAACACAGGCAAGAACCCTTTCTTAGCTTGATCCATTTTGAACTTTTTCAAAACTTTATCAAGGTATGTGCTTTGTGAAAGTCCAATTAAGCGTCTTGATCTATCTCTATAGATCTTGATGCCCAATATATAAGCAGCTTCACCGAGGTCTTTCATTGAAAAACTCTTATTCAAGTATCCTTTTATGCTATCCAGAAATTCTATATCATTTCCAATCAGCAATATGTCATCCACATATAATATTAGAAATGCTACAGAGCTCCCACTCACTTTCTTGTAAATACAGGCTTCTCCAAAAGTCTGTATAAAACCATATGCTTTGATCACACTATCAAAATGTTTATTCCAACTCCGAGAGGCTTGCAGCAGTCCATAAATGGATCGCTGGAGCTTGCACACTTTGTTAGCTCCCTTTGGATCGATAAAACCTTCAGGTTGCATCATATACAACTCTTCTTCCAGAAATCCATTCAGGAATGCAGTCTTTACATCCATTTGCCAAATTTCATAATCATAAAATGCGGCAATTGCTAACATGATTCAGACGGACTTAAGCATCGCTACGGGTGAGAAGGTCTCATCATAGTCAACTCCTTGAACTTGTTGAAAACCTTTCGCAACAAGTCGAGCTTTGTAGACAGTAACATTACCGTCAGCTTCTGTCTTCTTCTTGAAGATCCATTTAGTCTCGATGGCTTGCCGATCATCGGGCAAGTCAACCAAAGTCCACACTTTGTTCTCATACATGGATCCCATCTTAGATTTCATGGCTTCAAGCCATTTTGCGGAATCTGGGATCATCATCACTTCCTCATAGTTCGTAGGTTCATCATGGTCAAGTAACATGACCTCTAGAACTGGATTACCATACCACTCTGGTGCGGATCTTGCTCTGGTTGACCTACGAGGTTCAGTAGTAACTTGATCTGAAGTTTCATGATCATCATCATTAGATTCCTCACTAATTGGTGTAGATGTCACATGAACCGGTTTCTGTGGTGAACTACTTTCCAATAAGGGAGTAGGTACAGTTACCTCATCAAGTTCTACTTTCCTCCCACTCACTTCTTTCAAGAGAAACTCCTTCTCTAGAAAGGATCCATGCTTAGCAAAGAATATCTTGCCTTCGGATCTCTGATAGAAGGTGTACCCAATAGTTTCCTTTGGGTATCCTATGAAGACACATTTCTCCGATTTGGGTTCGAGCTTATCAGGTTGAAGCTTTTTCACATAAGCATCGCAGCCCAAAACTTTAAGAAACGAAAACTTCGGTTTCTTGCCAAACCATAGTTCATACGGCGTCGTCTCAACGGATTTTGATGGTTCCTATTTAACGTGAATGCATCCATCTCTAAAGCATAACCGCAAAATGATAGCGGCAAATCAGTAAGAGACATCATAGATCGCACCATATCTAGTACAGTACGATTATGACGTTCGGACACACCATTACGCTGTGGTGTTTCGGGTGGCGTGAGTTGCAAAACTATTCTGCATTGTTTCAAATGTAGGCCAAACTCGTGACTCAAATATTCTCCTCCACGATCAGATCGTAGAAACTTTATTTTCTTGCTACGATGATTTTCCACTTCACTCTGAAATTCTTTGAACTTTTCAAATGTTTCAGATTTATGTTTCATTAAGTAGATATACCCATATCTGCTCAAATCATCTGTGAAGGTGAGAAAATAACGATACCCACCGCGAGCTTCAATATTCATCGGACCACATACATCAGTATGTATGATTTCCAAGAAATCTGTTGCTCACTCCATAGTTCCGTAGAACGGCATTTTAGCCATCTTGCCATAAGGCATGGTTCGCCAGTACCAAGTGATTCCAGAAGTCCATCAGTATGGAGTTTCTTCATGTGTTTCATAGCAATATGACCCAAAAGGCAGTGCCACAAATAAGTTGCACTATCATTATCAACTCTGCATCTTTTGGCTTCAACATAATGAATATGTGTATCACTGCTACCTCTTGAGCACTGCGTTGGTTTTCCCCGAAGAGGAAGGGATGATGCAGCAAAGTAGCGTAAGTATTTCCCTCAGTTATTGAGAACCAAGGTATCAATCCAGTAGGAGGCTACGCGCAAGTCCCTCGTACATGCACAAAACAAATAAATCCTCGCAACCGACGCAAATAGGGGTTGTCAATCCCTATAAGGCCACTTACGAGAGTGAGATCTGATAGATATGATAAAGGTAATATTTTTGGCATTTTTATGATAAAGATGCAAAGTAAAATAAAGGAAAAGTAAATAGCAAAGGAAATAACTAAGTAGTAGGAGATTAATATGATAAAGATAGACCCGGGGGCCATAGGTTTCACTAGTGGCTTCTCTCGAGAGCATAAGTATTCTAAGGTGGGTGAACAAATTACTGTTGAGCAATTGACAGAATTGAGCATAGTTATGAGAATATCTAGGTATGATCATGTATATAGGCATCACGTCCGAGACAAGTCGACCGACTCCTGCCTGCATCTACTACTATTACTCCACTCATCGACCGCTATCTAGCATCCATCTAGAGTATTAAGTTAAAAACAGAGTAACGCCTTAAGCAGGATGACATGATGTAGAGGGATAGACTCATGCAATATGTAGAAAACTCCATCTTGTTATCCTCGATGGCAACAATACAATACGTGCCTTGCTGCCCCTACTGTCACTGGGAAAGGACACCGCAAGATTGAACCCAAAGCTAAGCACTTCTCCCATTGCAAGAAAGATCAATCTAGTAGGCCAAACCAAACTGATAATTCGAAGAGACTTGCAAAGATAACCAATCATACATAAAAGAATTCAGAGAAGATTCGAATATTATTCATAGATAGACTTGATCATAAACCCGCAATTCATCAGTCTCAACAAAGACACCGCAAAAAGAAGATTACATCGAATAGTTCTCCACAAGAGAGGGGGAGAATGTTGTATTGAGATCCAAAAAGAGAGAAGAAGCCATATAGCTACTAACTATGGACCCGTAGGTCTAAGGTAAACTACTCACACTTCATCGGAGAGGCTATGGTGTTGATGTAGAAGCCCTCCGTGATCGATGCCCCCTCCGACGGAGCTCCGGAATAGGCCCGAAGATGGGATCTCGTGGATACAGAAAGTTACGGCGGTGGAATTAGGGTTTTGGCTCCGTATCTGATCGTTTGGGGGTACGTAGGTATATATAGGAGGAAGGAGTACGTCGGTGGAGCAACAGGGGGCCCATGAGGGTGGGGGCGTGCCTGGGGGGGTAGGCGCGCCCCCTACCTCGTGGCCTCCTGTTTCTTTTCATGACGTAGGGTCCAAGTCTCCCGGATCATAATCTTCCTAAAAATCACGTTCCCGAAGGTTTCATTCCGTTTGGACTCCGTTTGATATTCCTTTTCTTCGAAACCCTAAAACAGGCCAAAAACAGCAATTCTGGGCTGGGCCTCCGTTTAATAGGTTAGTCCCAAAAATAATATAAAAGTGGATAATAAAGCCCAATAATGTCAAAAATAGTAGATAATATAGCATGGAGCAATCAAAAATTATAGATACGTTGGAGACGTATCAAGCATCCCCAAGCTTAATTCCTGCTCGTCCTCGAGTAGGTAAATGATAAAAACAGAATTTTTGATGTGGAGTGCTACTTGGCATAATTTTAATGTAATTCTTCTTAATTGTGGTATGAATATTCAGATCCGAAAGATTCAAGACAAAAGTTCATATTGACATAAAAATAATAATACTTCAAGCATACTAACAAAGCAATTATGTCTTCTCAAAATAACATGGCCAAAGAAAGTTATCCCTAGAAAATCATATAGTCTGGCTATGCTCTATCTTCACCACACAAAATATTTAAATCATGCACAACCCCGATGACAAGCCAAGCAATTGTTTCATACTTTTGACATTTTCAAAACCTTTTCAATCTTCACGCAATACATGCGCGTGAGCCATGGATATAGCACTATAGGTGGAATAGAGTGGTGGTTGTGGAGAAGACAAAAAGGGAGAAGATAGTCTCACATCAACTAGGCGTATCAACGGGCTATGGAGATGCCCATCAATAGATATCAATGTGAGTGAGTAGGGATTGCCATGCAACGGATGCACTAGAGCTATAAGTATATGAAAGCTCAAAAATAAACTAAGTGAGTGTGCATCCAACTTGCTTGCTCATGAAGACCTAGGGCATTTTGAGGAAGCCCATCATTGGAATATACAAGTCAAGTTCTATAATGAAAAATTCCCACTAGTATATGAAAGTGATAACATGAGAGACTCTCTACTATGAAGATCATGGTGCTACTTTGAAGCACGAGTGTGGTAAAAGGATAGTAACATTGTCCCTTCTCTCTTTTCTCTCTTCTTTTTTTATTTGGGCATTTTCTCTTTTTTTCTCTTTTTTATGGCCACTTTTCTTTCTCTTTTTTTTCGTCCGGAGTCTCATCCTGACTTATGGGGGAATCATAGTCTCCATCATCCTTTCCTCACTGGGACAATGCTCTAATAATGATGATCATCACACTTTTATTTTTTCTTACAACTCAGCAATTACAACTCGATACTTAGAACAAAATATGACTCTATATGAATGCCTTCGGCGGTGTACCGGGATATGCAATGACTCATGAGTGACATGTATGAAAGAATTATGAACGGTGGCTTTGCCACAAATACGATGTCGACTACATGATCATGCTAAGCAATATGACAATGATGGAGTGTGTCATAATAAACGGAACGGTGGAAAGTTGCATGGCAATATATCTCGAAATGGCTATGGAAATGCCATAATAGGTAGGTATGGTGGCTGTTTTGAGGAACGTATATGGTGGGTGTATGATACCGGTGAAAGGTGCGCGGTATTAGAGAGGCTAGCAAAGGTGGAAGGGTGAGAGTGCGTATAATCCATGGACTCAACATTAGTCATAAAGAACTCATATACTTATTGCAAAAATCTACAAGTTATCAAAGCAAAGTATTACACGCATGCTCCTAGGGGGATATATTGGTAGGAAAAGACCATCGCTCGTCCCCGACCGCCACTCATAAGGAAGACAATCAAAAAATAAATCATGCTCCGACTTCATCACATAACGGTTCACCATACGTGCATGCTACGGGAATCACAAACTTTAACACAAGTATTTCTAAAATTCACAACTACTCAACTATCATGACTTTAATATCACCATCTTCATATCTCAAAACAATTATCAAGTATCAAACTTATCATAGTATTCAACACACTCATAAGAAAGTTTTATTATTAATCTTGTATACCAAGCATATTAGGATTTAAAGCAAATTACCATGCTATAAAGACTCTCAAAATAATCTAAGTGAAGCATGAGAGATAAATAGTTTCTATAAAACAAATCCACCACCGTGCTCTAAAATATATAAGTGAAGTACTAGAGCAAAATTATATAACTCAAAAGATATAAGCGAAGCACATAGAGTATTCTAACAAATTCTAAATCATGTATGGCTCTCTCAAAAGGTGTGTACAGCAAGGATGATTGTGGTAAACTAACAAATAAAGACTCAAATCATACGAGACGCTCCAAGCAAAACACATATCATGTGGCGAATAAAAATATAGCTCCAAGTAAAGTTACCGATAGAAGTAGACGAAAGAGGGGATGCCTTCCGGGGCATCCCCAAGCTTTGGCTTTTAGGTGTCCTTAGATTATCTTGGGGGTGCCATGGGCATCCACAAGCTTAGGATCTTGCCACTCCTTGTTCCATAATCCATCAAATCTTTACCCAAAACTTGAAAACTTCACAACACAAAACTTAAAGTAGAAAATCTCGTGAGCTCCGTTAGCGAAAGAAAATAAAATACCACTTCAAGGTACTGTAATGAACTCATTATTTATTTATATTGGTGTTATAACTACTGTATTCCAACTTCTCTATGGTTTATAAACTATTTTACTAGCCATAGATTCATCAAAATAAGCAAACAACACACGAAAAACAGAATCTGTCAAAAACAGAACAATCTGTAGTAATCTGTAGCTAGCGCAAGATCTGGAATCCCAAAAATTCTAAAATAAATTTCTGAACGTGAGGAATTTATCTATTAACCATCTGCAAAAAGAATTAACCAAATAGCACTTTCCAAATAAAAATGGCAGTAGTTCTCGTGAGCGCTAAAGTTTCTGTTTTTTACAGCAAGTTCAACAAGACTTTCCCCAAGTCTTCCCAACGGTTCTACTTGGCACACACACTAATTAGACACAAAAAACACAATCAAAACAGAGGCTAGATAAATTGTTTATTACTAAACAGGAGCAAAAAGCAAGGAATAAAAATAAAATTGGGTTGCCTCCCAACAAGCGCTATCGTTTAACGCCCCTAGCTAGGCATAACAAGCAAGAATAGATCTAGGTATTGCCATCTTTGGTGGGCAATTCTTCAATGAGGAATCTACCATATTTAGGAATTTATTTATTTTTATTGATTATCAAACTTTTAGGCACAAGATCGAAAAATTCATTCGTAACAATGGTTCCTTAATGATAGCAAAAAGATTGGGATGAATACTTATAGATTTGAGATCCGCATCCTTACTAGAGGATTCACCCTTATTTTTAGGAACGTACATAAACTTGGCAACTTTAGTGGAAGGACTTGGAGTATTCTTTATGGAAGAAAAATCGGTTTTCAAGTTGGTAATAATATTCTCAAGTTTATCGATCCTAACGGAATCGTGATTTATTTTCTCATTAACTATGGGTTCCTTTTCTTTAATATCTTTCAAAGTAACTCCAACTTTAGATCCATATTGAGAGATTCGGCTATGGATCTTTTTATCCAAATTTTCAATTAACTCTAAGGTAGCAACCTTATTTTCAATAATTTCAAGCCTTTGCATTACATGCTCCAAAGTCAATATAGTTCCATTAACCAAGAGAGGGGGTGAGCCTAATAAATCTAACATAGCATTATAAGAATCAAAAGTATGGCTACCCAAAAAGTTCCCTCCGGTAATAGTATCAAGAACATAACGGTGCCAAGGAGTAATGCCTACATAAAAATTGCGAAGGAGAACGGAAGTAGATTGCTTCCTAGTAGATCTATTTTGAGCATTGCAAATTCTATACCAAGCATCTTTTAGATTTTCTCCCTCCCTTTGCTTAAAATTTAGAATTTCATTCTCGGGAGACAATGGAGAAGATAATAGACTAGCCATAACGATAAGCAAACAAACTAACACACAAGCAAACAAAAAGCAAGCGGACAAAAGAGGCAAATGGCGAAAGAGAGGGATGATAGAGAGAGATAGGGCAAATAAAACGGCAAGGGTGAAGTGGGGGAGAGGAAAACGAGAGGCAAATGGCAAATAATGTAATGCGGGAGATAAGGGTATGTGATGGGTACTTGGTATGTTGACTTTTGCGTAGACCTCCCCGGCAACGGCACCAGAAATCCTTCTTGCTACCTCTTGAGCACTGCGTTGGTTTTCCCCGAAGAGGAAAGGATGATGCAGCAAAGTAGCGTAAGTATTTCCCTCAGTTTTTGAAAACCAAGGTATCAATCCAGTAGGAGGCTACGCGCTAGTCCCTCGTACCTGCACAAAACAAATAAATCCTCGCAACGAACGCAAATAGGGGTTGTCAATCCCTATAAGGCCACTTACGAGAGTGAGATCTGATAGATATGATAAAGATAATATTTTTGGTATTTTTATGATAAAGATGCAAAGTAAAATAAAGGCAAAGTAAATAGCAAAGGAAATAACTAAGTAGTAGGAGATTAATATGATAAAGATAGACCCGAGGGACATAGGTTTCACTAGTGGCTTCTCTCGAGAGCATAAGTATTCTACGGTGGGTGAACAAATTACTGTTGAGCAATTGACAGAATTGAGCATAGTTATGAGAATATCTAGGTATGATCATGTATATAGGCATCACGTCCGAGACAAGTAGACCAACTCCTGCCTGCATCTACTACTATTACTCCACTCATCGACCACTATCCAGCATGCATCTAGAGTATTAAGTTAAAAACAGAGTAACGCCTTAAGCAAGATGACATGATGTAGAGGGATAGACTCATGCAATATGAAGAAAACCCCATCTTGTTATCCTCGGTGGCAACAATACAATATGTGCCTTGCTTCCCCTACTGTCACTGGGAAACAACACCGCAAGATTGAACCCAAAGCTAAGCACTTCTCCCATTGCAAGAAAGATCAATCTAGTAGGCCAAACTAAACTGTAATTCGAAGAGACTTGCAAAGATAACCAATCATACATAAAAAAATTCAGAGAAGATTCAAATATTATTCATAGATAGACTTGATCATAAACCCACAATTCATCGGTCTCAACAAACACACCACAAAAAGAAGATTACATCGAATAGTTCTCCACAAGAGAGGGGGAGAACGTTGTATTGAGATCCAAAAAGAGAGAAGAAGACATCTAGCTACTAACTATGGACCCGTAGGTCTGAGGTAAACTACTCACACTTCATCAGAGAGGCTATGGTGTTGATGTAGAAGCCCTCCGTGATCGATGCCCCCTCCGGCGGAGCTCCGGAACAGGCCCCGAGATGGGATCTCGTGGATACAGAAAGTTATGGCGGTGGAATTAGGGTTTTGGCTCCGTATCTGATCGTTTGGGGGTACATAGGTATATATAGGAGGAAGGAGTACGTCGGTGGAGCAACAGGGGGCCCACGAGGGTGGAGGGCGCTCCTGGGGGGGTAGGCGCGCCCCCTACCTCGTGGCCTCCTGTTTCTTTTCTTGACGTAGGGTCCAAGTCTCCCGGATCATAATCTTCCTAAAAATCACGTTCCCGAAGGTTTCATTCCGTTTGGACTCCGTTTGATATTCCTTTTCTTCAAAACCCTAAAATAGGCAAAAAACAACAATTCTGGGCTGGGCCTCTGGTTAATAGGTTAGTCCCAAAAATAATATAAAAGTGGATAATAAAGCCCAATAATGTCCAAAACAGTAGATAATATAGCATGGAGCAGTCTAAAATTATAGATACGTTGGAGACGTATCAATCACTACTATCGAGATTCAACAAGAATAGACCACTCTTTAAGGGTGCATGACCATAAAAGATATTACTCATATAAATAGAACAACCATTATTCTCTGATTTAAATGAATAACCGTCTCGCATCAAACAAGATCCAGATTTAATGTTCATGCTTAACGCTGGCACCAAATAACAATTATTTAGGTCTAAAACTAATCCCGAAGGTAGATGTAGAGGTAGCGTGCCGACGGCGATCACATCGATTTTGGAACCATTTCCCACGCGCATCATCACCTCATCCTTAGCCAGTCTTCACTTAATCCGTAGTCCCTATTTCGAGTTGCAAATATTAGCAACAGAACCAGTATCAAATACCCAGGTGCTACTGCGAGCTCTGGTGAGGTACACATCAATAACATGTATATCACATATACCTTTGTTCACCTTGCCATCCTTCTTATCCGCCAAATACTTGGGGCAGTTCCGCTTCCAGTGACCAGTCTGTTTGCAGTAGAAGCACCCAGTCTCAGGCTTAGGTCCAGACTTGGGTTTCTTCTCTTAAGCAGCAACTTGTTTGCCGTTCTTCTTGAAGTTCTCCTTCTTCTTCCCTTTGCCCTTTTTCTTGAAACTGGTGGTCTTATTGACCACCAACACTTGATGCTCCTTCTTGATTTCTACCTTCGCAGGCTTTAGCATTGCGAAGAGCTCGGGAATAGTCTTATTCATCCCTTGCATATTATAGTTCATCACGAAGCTTTTGTAGCTTGGTGGCAGTGATTGAAGAACTCTTTCAATGACATTATCAACAGGAAGGTTAACTCCCAGTTGAGTCAAGTGATTATGATACCCAGACATTTTGAGTATATGCTCACTGACAGAACTATTCTCCTCCATCTTGCAGCTATAGAACTTATTGGAGACGTCATATCTCTCAATCCGAGCATTTGCTTGAAATATTAACTTCAACTCCTGGAACATCTCATATGCTCCATGACGTTCAAAATGTCGTTGAAGTCCCGGTTCTAAGCCGTAAAGCATGGCACACTAAACTATCGGGTAGTCACCAGCTTTACTCTACCAAACGTTCTTAACGTTGTCAGCAGCATCTGCAGCAGGCCTGGCACCCAGCGGTGCTTCCAGGACGTAATTCTTCTGTGCAGCAATGAGGATAATCCTCAAGTTACGGACCCAGTCCGTGTAATTGCTACCATCATCTTTAAACTTTGCTTTCTCAAGGAACGCATTAAAATTCAACGGAACAACAACACGGGCCATCTATCTACAACAACATAGATAAGCAAAAATACTATCAGGTACTAAGTTCATGATAAATTTAAGTTCAATTAATCATATTACTTAAGAACTCCCACTTAGATAGACATCCCTCTAATCATCTAAGTGATCATGTGATCCATATCAACCAAACCATAACTGATCATCACGTGAAATGGAGTAGTTTTCAATGGTGAACATCACTATGTTGATCATATCTACTATATGATTCACGCTCGACCTTTCGGTCTCGGTGTTCCAAGGCCATATCTGCATATGCTAGGCTCGTCAAGTTTAACCTGAGTATTCTGCATGTGCAAAATTGGCTTGCACCCGTTGTAGATGAACGTAGAGCTTGTCACACCCGATCATCACGTGGTGTCTTGGCACGATGAACTTTGGCAACGGTGCATACTTAGGGAGAACACTTTTATCTTGAAATTTAGTGAGAGATCATCTTATAATGCTACCGTCAAACAAAGCAGAATAAGATGCATAAAGGATAAACATCACATGCAATCAATATAAGTGATATGATATGGCCATCATCATCGTGTGCTTGTGATCTCCATCTCTGAAGCACCATCATGATCACCATCGTCATCGACGTGACACCTTGATCTCCATCGTAGCATCGTTGTCGTCTCGCCAACTATTGCTTCTACGACTATCGCTACTGCTTAGTGATAAAGTAAAGCAATTACAGGGCGATTGCATTGCATACAATAAAGCGACAACCATATGGCTCCTGCCAGTTGCCGATAACTCCGTTACAAAACATGATCATCTCATACAATAAATATAGCATCATGTATTGACCATATCACATCACAACATGCCCTGCAAAACAAGTTAGACGTCATCTACTTTGTTGTTGCAAGTTTTACGTGGCTGTTACGAGCTGAGCAAGAACCGTTCTTACCTACGCATCAAAACCACAACGATAGTTCGTCAAGTTGGTGCTGTTTTAACCTTCTCAAGGACCGGGCGTAGCCACACTCGGTTCAACTAAAGTTGGAGAAACTGACACCCGCCAGCCACCTGTGTGCAAAGCACGTCGATAGAACCAGTCTCGCATAAGCGTACGCGTAATGTCAGTCCGGGCCGCTTCATCCAACAATACCGCCGAACCAAAGTATGACATGTTGGTAAGCAGTATGACTTGTATCACCCACAACTCACTTGTGTTCTACTCGTGCATATAACATCAACGCATAAAACCAAGCTCGGATGCCACTGTTGGGGAACGTAGTAATTTCAAAAAAAAAATCCTACGCACACGCAGGATCATGGTGATGCATAGCAACGAGAGGGGAGAGTGTCGTCCACGTACCCTCGTAGACCGTTAAGCGGAAGCGTTATGACAACGCGGTTGATGTAGTCATACGTCTTCACGATCGATCGATCCTCAGTACCGAACGTACGGCACCTCCGCGTTCAACACACGTTCAGCTCGGTGACGTCCCATGAACTCACGATCCATTAGAGCTCGGGGAAGAGTTTCGTCATCATGACGTCGTGGTGATGATGTTGATGAAGCTACCGCAGCAGGGCTTCTCCTAAACACCGCTACAGTATGACCGAGGTGGATTATGGTGGAGGGGGGCACCGCACACGGCTGGAGAGATCTCTATGATCAACTTGTGTCTAGAGGTGCCCCCTTCCCCCGTATATAAAGGAGCAAGGGGGAGAGGCGGCCGTCCAGGAGGAGGCGCGCCAGGAGGAGTCCTACTCCCACCGGGAGTAGGACTCCCTCCTTTCCTATTTGGAGTGGGAGAAGGGGGAAGGAGGAGGGAGAGAGCAAGGAAAGGGGGGCGCCGCCCTCCCCCCTCCTTGTCCAATTTGGACTAGAAGGAGAGGGGGCACGCGTCCTGCCCTGGCCGCCCCTCCTCATCTCCACTAAGGCCCATCTTGGCCCATTAAACCCCCGGGGGGTTCCGGTAACCCCCGGTACTCCGATAAAATCCCGATTTCACCCGGAACACTTCTGATATACAAATATAGGCTTCCAATATGTAAATCTTTATGTCTCGACCATTTCGAGACTCCTCGTCATGTCCGTGGTCATATCCGGGACTCCGAACTACCTTTGGTACATCAAAACATATAAACTCATAAAACCGATCATCACAGAACTTTAAGCGTGCGGACCCTACGGGTTCGAGAACTATGTAGACATGACCGAACACGTCTCCGGTCAATAACCAATAGTGGAACCTGGATGCTCATATTGGTTCCTACATATTCTACGAAGATCTTTATCAGTCAAACTGCAGAACACTATACGTTGTTCTCTTTGTCATCGGTATGTTACTTGCCGAAGATTTGATCGTCGGTATCCCAATACCTAGTTCAATCTCGTTACCAGCGAGTCTCTTTACTCGTTCTGTAATACATCATCCCATAACTAACACATTAGTTATCATGCTTGCAAGGCTTATAGTGACGCGTATTACCGAGAGGGCCCAGAGATACCTCTCCGACAATCAGAGTGACAAATCCTAATAATCTTGATCTATGCCAACTCAACAAGTACCATCGGAGACACCTGTAGAGCACCTTTATAATCACCCAGTTACGTTGTGACGTTTGGTAGCACACAAAGTGTTCCTCCGGTATTCGGGAGTTGCATAATCTCATAGTCATAAGAACATGTATAAGTCATGAAGAAAGCAATAGCAGTAAACAAACGATCAAGTGCTAAGCTAACGGAATGGGTCAAGTCAATCACATCATTCTCCTAATGATGTGATCATTGATCAAATAAAACTCATGTCTATGGTTAGGAAACTTAACCATCTTTGATCAATGAGCTAGTCAAGTAGAGGCATACTAGTGACACTATGTTTGTCTATGTATTCACACATGTATTATGTTTCCGGTTAATACAATTCTAGCATGAATAATAAACATTTATCATGAAATAAGGAAATAAATAATAACTTTATTATTGCCTGTAGGGTATATTTCCTTCAGAAGATCACGCTCGAGTCCCACGCACCTACACAAACAAATAAGAACCTCGCAACCAATGCGATAAAGGGGTTGTCAATCCCTTCACGGTCACTTACGAGAGTGAGATCTGATAGATATGATAAGATAATATTTTTGGTATTTGTATGATAAATAGAAATAAAGATGCAAAGTAAAATAAACGGCAATAGAAATAGATATGTGTTGGAAGATTAATATGATGGAAGATAGACCCGGGGGCCATAGGTTTCACTAGTGGCTTCTCTCAAGATAGCATAAGTATTACGGTGGGTAAACAAATTACTGTCGAGCAATTGATAGAATTGAGCATAGTTATGAGAATATCTAGGTATGATCATGTATATAGGCATCACGTCCGCGACAAGTAGACCGAAATGATTCTACATCTACTACTATTACTCCACACATCGACTGCTATCCAACATGCATCTAGAGTATTAAGTTCATAAGAACAGAGTAATGATTTAAGTAAGATGACATGATGTAGAGGGACAAACTCATGCAATATGATATAAACCCCATCTTTTTATACTCGATGGCTGATACGTCTCCAACAATCTACTTTTCCAAACACGTTGCCCTTGTTTTGGACTCTAACTTGCATGATTTGAATGGAACTAACCTGGACTGACGCAGTTTTCAGCAGAATTACCATGGTGTTATTTATGTGCAGAAACAAACATTCTCGGAATGACCTGAAACTTCACGGAGCAACTTTTCAGAAAATATGAAAAATACCTGCAAAAGATGAAGGCCGGGGGGGCCACCACCTCTCCACGAGGGTGGGGGCGCGCCTGCCCCCCTAGGGCGCGCCCCCCTACCTCGTGGTCCCCCTGTTGCCTCGCTGACTCCAACTCCAACTCTATATATTGTGTTTTAGGGAGAAAAAAAATCAGAGAGAAGAATTCATCGCATTTTACGATACGGAGCCACCGCCAAGCCCTAAAACCTCTCGGGAGGGCTGATCTGGAGTCCGTTCGGGGCTCCGGAGAGGGGAATCCGTCGCCATCGTCATCATCAACCATCCTCCATCACCAATTTCATGATGCTCACCGCCGTGCGTGAGTAATTCCATCGTAGGCTTGCTGCACGGTGATGGGTTGGATGGGATCTATCATGTAATCGAGTTAGTTTTGTTAGGGTTTGATCCCTAGTATCCACTATGTTCTGTGATTGATGTTGCTATGACTTTGCTATGCTTAATGCTTGTCACTAGGGCCCGAGTGCCATGATTTCAGATCTAAACCTATTATGTTTTCATCAATATATGAGTGTTCTTGATCCTATCTTGCAAGTCTATAGTCACCTATTATGTGTTATGATCCGTTAACCCCGAAGTGACAATAATCGGGATACTTACCGGTGATGACCGTAGTTTGAGGAGTTCATGTATTCACTATGTGTTAATGCTTTGTTCTGGTACTCTATTAAAAGGAGGCCTTAATATCCCTTAGTTTCTGTAAGGACCCCGCTGCCACGGGAGGGTAGGACAAAAGATGGCATGCAAGTTCTTTTCCATAAGCATGTATGACTATGTTCGGAATACATGCCTACATTATATCAATGAACTGGAGCTAGTTCTGTGTCACCCTAGGTTATGACTGTTACATGATGAACCGCATCCGGCATAATTCTCCATCACTGATCCATTGCCTACGAACTTTCCATATACTGTTCTTCGCTTACATTCCTGTTGCTATTGCTATCATCACTACAAAATACCAAAAACATTACTTTTACTACTGTTACCTTTTGCTACCGTTACCACTACTATCATATTACTTTGCTACTAAATACTTTGCTGCAAATATTAAGTTTCCAGGTGTGGTTGAATTGACAACTCAGCTGCAAATACTTGAGAGTATTCTTTGGCTCCCCTTGTGTCGAATCAATAAATTTGGGTTGAATACTTTACCCTCGAAAATTGTTGCGATCCCCTATACTTGTGGGTTATCAATGGCAACAATACAATACGTGCCTTACTGCCCCTGCTGTCACTGGGAAAGGACACCGCAAGATTGAACCCAAAGCTAAGCACTTCTCCCATTGCAAGAAAGATCAATCTAGTAGGCCAAACCAAACTGATAATTCAAAGAGACTTGCAAAGATAACCTATCATACATAAAAGAATTCACAGGAGATTCAAATATTGTTCATAGATAAACTTGATCATAAACCCACAATTCATCGGATCTCGACAAACACACCACAAAAAGAAGAGTTACATCAAATAGATCTCCAAGAGAATCGAGTAGAACTTTGTATTGAGATCCAAAGAGAGAGAAGAAGCCATCTAGCTAATAACTATGGACCCGAAGGTCTGTGGTAAACTACTCACACATTATCAGAGAGGCTATGGTGTTGATGTAGAATCCCTCCGTGATCGAATCCCCCTCCGGCGGAGCGCCGGAAAAGGCCCCAAGATGGGATCTCACGGGTATAGAAGGTTGCGACAGTAGAAAAGGTGTTTCATGGCTCTCCCCGATGGTTTCTGGGTATAATAGTATATATAGGCGAAAGAAGTAGGTCGGTGGAGCTGCGAGGGGCCCACGAGGGTGGGGGGCGCGCCCTCCTGCCTCGTGGCCTCCTTGCTGCTTCCTTGACGTCCACTCCAAGTCTCCTGGATTGCGTTTGTTCCAAAAATGATCCTCGTGAAGGTTTTATTCCATTTGATATTCCTTTTCTGCAAAACACTGAAATAGGCAAAAAAAACAGCAGTTTGCACTGGGCCTTCGGTTAATAGGTTAGTCCCAAAAATAGTATAAAAGTGCATAGTAAATCCCATTAAACATCCAAAACAGATAATATAATAGCATGGAACAATCAAAAAATATAGATACATTGGAGACGTATCACCAAGCCCTATTCTTCCTCGGGAGGGCAGATCTGGAGTCTGTTCGGGGCTCCAGAGAGGTGAATCCATCGCCATCCTCATCATCAACCATCCTCCATGACCAATTTCATGATGCTCACCGCCGTGCGTGAGTAATCCCATTGTAGGCTTGCTGGACCGTGATGGGTTGGATGAGATTTACCATGTAATCGAGTTAGTTTTGTTAGGGTTTGATCCCTAGTATCCACTATGTTCTAAGATTGATGTTGTGATGACTTTGCTATGCATAATGCTTGTCACTAGGGCCCGAGTGCCATGATTTCAGATCTGAACCTATTTATGTTTTCATGAATATATGTGTGTTCTTGATCCTATATTCCAATTTATAGTCACCTACTACGTGTTATGATCTGGCAACCCCGAAGTGACAATAGTCGGGACCACTCCCGGTGATGACCGTAGTTTGAGGAGTTCATGTATTCACTAAGTGTTAATGCTTTGGTCCGTACTCTATTAAAAGGAGGCCTTAATATCCCTTAGTTTCCAATAGGACCCCGCTGCCACGGGAGGGTAGGACCAAAGATGTCATGCAAGTTCTTTTCCATAAGCATGTATGACTATATTTGGAATACATGCCTACATTATATTGATGAATTAGAGCTAGTTTTGTGTCACCCTATGTTATAACGGTTGCATGATGAATGCCATCTGACATAAGTATCCATCACTGATCCATTGCCTACGAGCTTTTAACATATTGATCTTTGCTTCGTTACTTTTCCGTTGCCACTATTACAATTGCTACAATACCGCTACTATCACTTTTGCCACCGTTACCATTACTTCCATACTACTTCGCTACTAAATACTTTGCTGCAGATATTAAGTCTTTCAGGTGTGGTTGAATTGACAACTCAGCTGCTAATACTTGAGAATATTTTTTGGCTCCCCTTGTGTCGAATCAATAAATTTGGGTTGAATACTCTACCCTCGAAAACTGTTGCGATCCCCTATACTTGTGGGTTATCAAGACCTTTTTCTAGCGCCGTTGCTGGGGAGCATAGCTCTATTCTTTGAGTCACTTGGGATTTATATATTTTGATCACTATGAGGAATTTGAAAGATCAAAGAACTATTTTTTTCCTCAACTACGAGGGGAGGTAAGGAACTGGTATCTAGCCCTGCACTTGATTCTCCTTCTGTTTCGAGTAAACTTGCGACACCTACACATGCTATTGATTTCGATATGTCGCATGTTATAGATGATGCCACTTCTGTTATGCATGATGCTTATGATGAAACTACTTCTCTGCTTGATAATATTGTGCCACTAGGTGAATTTCTTGATGAACAACTTGCTAGGGCTAGAGAGAATGAAATTACGGAAACTGATGATATTATTGAAACTAATGATTATGATTCTCCCCCTAGATATGAATTGCTTGTTGTTCCTGAGGGTTATGTTATGGATGAAGAAACTGCTAGAGACTCATTTGCTTCCAATGATAGAGAAGATCTTAAGAAATTGTTAGTTAAGCTGAAAGAAAAATCTTTGAATGCTAGAATGAAATATGATCCTGCTTTTGCTACTTCACCTATCTTTGTTACTGATAAGGATTATGAATTCTCTGTTGATCCTGAGTTAATTACTTTGGTTGAATCTGATCCTTTTCATGGCTATGACTCTGAAACTGTTGTGGCACATCTTACTAAATTGAATGATATAGCCACCCTATTTGCTCATGAGAAAAAAAATCATTATTACTATATCCTTAAATTGTCTCCTTTCTCATTAAAGGGTGATGCTAAGTTATGGTTTAATTCTCTTGCTCCTGGTTGTGTGCGTAGTCCCCATGATATGATTTATCACTTCTCTGCAAAATATTTCCCCGCTCATAAGAAACAAGCCGCTTTAAGGGAAATATATAATTTTGTGCAAATTGAAGAAGAGAGTCTCCCACAAGCTCAGGGGAGGCTTCTTTGATTACTTAATGCTTTGCCGATCATCCTCTCAAGAAAAATGAAATACTTGATATCTTTTATAATGGACTAACTGATGCTACCATAGACCACCTGGATAGTTGTGTTGGTTGTGTTTTCAGGGAAAGAACTATTGAGCAAGCTGATTTTTTTGAATAATATATTGAGTAATGAAAATTATTGGACACTTCCTGAACCAACTCTGAAGAAAAGGGGTATTCTATTTCTCAGTCCTAAAGATATGCAAGAGGCAAAGAAATCTATGAAAGAAAAAGGTATTAAAGCTGAAGATGTTAAAAATTTACCGCCTATTGAGGAAATACATGGTCTTGATAACCCGACACATGTAGTAGAGGTAAACTCTCTCCGTAGATTTGATGAATGTGATATTCCTCATAATAATCTGCTAGACAATGCTTAGATGAGTTTGATAATTTTCTTGTTAAACAAGAAAATTTCAATGCTTATGTTAGTAGACAATTGAAATGTAATGCTTACATGCTTGATCACTTGAGTAATTATATGAATAGAAATGTTAATGATCTTAAGCTTACTAGTAAACATGCTTCCATAGTTACAACTCAAGTAGAACAAGTACTTAAAGCTCAGGATGATTTGCTTAATGAGTTTAATAGTAAGAATAATGATAATGTGGTTAGGGTTATGACTAGAGGTGGTAAGATGACCCAGGAACCTCTGTATCATGAGGGTCGCCATAAGAGAATTGAGCAGGATTCTCAGAGAACTAATACTGATGCACCTATTCCTCGTACTAAAAAGAAAAAGAAAACTGATAGGACTTTGCATGCTGGTTAACCTCCTATAGATACACATGAGAATCACAATGATATTTCTATTTCTGATGTCGAGACACAATCTGGTGATGAACATGAACATAGTGATAATGTTAATCATGATGTTCATGTTGATGCTCAACCTAGTAATGATAATGATGTAGAGATTGAACCTGTTGTTGATCTTGATAACCCACAATCAAAGAATCAATGTTATGATAAGAGAGATTTCGTTGCTAGAAAACACGGTAAATAAAGAGAACCATGGGTTCAGAAACCCGTGCCCTTTCCTCCTAAGCCATCCAAGAAAAAGGATGATGAGGATTTTGAGCGCTTTGCTGAAATGATTAGACCCATCTTTTTGCGTATGCGCTTGACTGATATGCTTAAAATGCCTCCTTATGCTAAATATATGAAAGAAATTGCTACTGATAAAAGAAAGATACTGGAAGCTGAAATTTCCACCATGCTTGTTAATTATACTTTTAAGGGTGGAATACCAAAGAAACTTGGAGATCCAGGAGTACCAACTATACCATGCTCCATTAAAAGAAACTATGTTAAAACTGCTTTATGTGATCTTGGAGCCGGTGTTAGTGTTATGCTTTTCTCTTTATATCGTAGACTTGAATTGAATAAGTTGACACCTACTGAAATCTCTTTGCAAGTGGCTGATAAATCAACTGCTATACCCATCGGTATTTGTGAGGATGTGCCTGTTGTAGTTGCAAACGTTACTATCTTAACGGACTTTGTTATTCTTGATATTCCCGAGGATGATAGTATGTCGATTATCCTTGGTAGACCTTTTTTGAATACTACATGGGCTGTTATTGATTGCAACAAAGGCAATGTCACTTTTCATGTCAATGGTAATGAGCATACGGTACAATTTCTGAAGAAACGACCTCAAGTTCATAGTATCAATTCTATTGGAGAAATTTCGACCATTACTATTGGAGGTTTTGAATTCTCTCTACCTACTGTCAAGAAGAAATATGATATTCTTATTGTTGGGGAAATGCATGTCCCCGTTGAGGTAACCTAGGGCCAGTTCTTTTCGGCGATTCTCCCAGAATCACCTCCCTCCCCAGCTTCTCCCAGAATCGCCACTTCATTTTTTTTAAATCCTATCTAGTTAGGGTCTAATTAGCTAGGATTGTAAAAAAGATATGGAGTGGTGATTTTATAAGAAGCTGGGGAGGGGGTGATTCCGGTAGAATCGCCCAAAAGAACTGGCCTCTAGTGTTATTCGAAAATTCTCCGGTTTCATGTCATTCGGGAGAAGTTTGTTAATAAGACTTGATCAACCCTGTTAATGGATTCCTTTTGATGCACATGAGATGGATGAATTTAGAATGCACAACTCTCTGTACCCATCTTTTACCTTCTGTTATTTAGATTAAATAAAGCAAAAACAGTATTTTCTGTCTGTTTTCTGAATTAACCATGCAATAAAAATTGTCCTGAAAATAAAAGTTCTCCAAATACCCTGAAAATTTGGTATGATTTCTATATAATATTTTAGAATTTTTGGTGCAAAGAACACACCGGGGGGCTCACTAGCTGGCCACAAGGGTGGAGGGCACGCCCCTGATCTTGTGGGCCCCACATGGCCCCCTTCACTTATTCCAGCACCCATGCACTCCTTCCTCCAGAAAAAATCACTCCATTGCTCAAACTCGTGTTCTTGCTCATCTTGCTGCCATTTTTGATCTCCTTGCTCAAAGCTCCATTCACAAAAATGCTTTGGGGGATTGTTCTTTGGTATGTGACTCCTCAAATGGTCTAATTAGTTTTTGTTCTAGTGCTTTATTCATTGCAAATTTTTTCTGCTATGGTGACCTTGTTCTTGAGCTTGCATGTCAAAATTTTATGGTCGAAAGTAGTTTTAATGCATGATTTAGCCTCTAGGAACTTGTAGGAGTAGTTGCTATCAATTTTCCTGAGTTTGATTCACTTTTATTTTGAGTCACTAAAAATTTCAGAAATTTTTAGAGGAAGAAAAATGTCCAGGAAAATGTATCAAGGTGGTTCTTTGAGAAAGCAAGGACCCATGCGTGCAATACATGAACCAGACCCTTAATTACCAGGGGAAGCTCAAGTGAAGCCGTGTGATTGGCTGTCAGACAAATTTATGGATCATGCAGGTTTCAAGGATGAATTCTATGCGTACATACAAAATGCCAACCTCGAGGACTTCTTATCGGACCAATGCTTACAGTACTATTATCTCACTGATTCCTTCATGCGGAGGTTTGAGTTTTCATCTAAGCATAATACTCATACTGTCCTATTTGATCTTTACGATGAATCGTATACCATGGACCTAGAAGATTTTTGTGATGCGTGCAAAGTTCCGCAGTGGGTAGTTTTAGTGAACCTCACAAATCTAAATATAATGATTTCCTTGCTAGCATCACTGTTGGAGAAACTAGAAATATTACACAAGCCTCCATGGGGAGCATTCATTTTCTTGCCATACATTATTTTGCTCTCTTTATAGGAAGATGTATTAATGGTAAACACGATCATAGCCACCTTTGTGCCTCTGATCTAAGTGTCCTCGAGAGTGCGGTGTTAGATGATAAATGATATAACTTGGGGGGCATTATTGCCAGGAGGTTACACCATAATGCTAAATATGGAGATTTTTTGGCAGGATTTATGCAACTCGTTTAGCTAAATATTTGGATGTACCTATTAGAGGGCATGATATTGAGTTGCCACCTGCTTTTCTAGATTATAATGCTTTGGTACGATATTAGTTTCTTGAGAGGAATGATCAATTCCTCCAATATCGACTAATATTTGATAGACGGCGTCCCATCTATGTTACCCTTCCTGCTCCTGCCTTCTTTAATTTTCAGACAAAGGGGAGATATTTTATAACTGGAGAGGAGGCAAACGAGTATGAGAGGACAGCGGAGGCCGCTCGTCTTCAGGAGGTTGCTCGCCAAGCGGTAGCTGCCGCAGCATAGTACGACCCCAACTATGATTCCGGATATCATCCAGGCCAGTGATGGCCATAGACCAACTTAGGCCAAAAGCCTAAGCTTGGGGGAGTACGTATTTCTCATCGACATTATATTCATGTTCACACACTCATTTCAGTTGTTGGTGTTCATACTTTTTCATTGTATTATCCATGTTAGTTTACTTTCTTTTTCCCGCTTTATTCTTGAGTGTTTGAAAAACCTTAAGAAAACCAAAAACATAGTTGTAGTTAGTTTACTTTCTATGCATGCTTAGTGTAGTATTAAAATAAAATTCAAAAAGATTTCTCGTTCTTCTTTTGCTTCTTGGGAGCTTTCCCGTGTTAATAGTTTTTCTCGTTCTTGCTTTACTTCAGAAAAACAAAAACTCCAAAAATATTTCAATGTCTTTCTTTGAAATTCTTT
Organism: Triticum urartu; assembly: GCF_003073215.2. Classification (NCBI taxonomy): domain Eukaryota; kingdom Viridiplantae; phylum Streptophyta; class Magnoliopsida; order Poales; family Poaceae; genus Triticum; species Triticum urartu. Next base: position 458,155,866 of record NC_053022.1, read on the forward strand.
TCTTTTCTTTGGGGGTCGAGAGGAGAAGACCATGATGAAAATGTTGAGTGGCTCTCATATGCATTATTGTTGATCTAACAAAGAACCCATATTACCTTGTCTTCTCCTTCGAATGAATATTTGCAGATTCCAGCTTAGTCCAATGCACATGCACTATTATTATTATCCACACCATTTGGTCGTGCGAGTGAGAGGCAATAATGACGATATATGATGAAATGATTGAGACTAGGAAAGGCTGGTATGAACTCGACCTATCTTGTTTTTGTAAATATGATTAGTTCATCGTGAAGGAAATATGCCCTAGAGGCAATAATAAAGTTATTATTTATTTCCTTATTTCATGATAAATGTTTATTATTCATGCTAGAATTGTATTAACCGGAAACATGATACATGTGTGAATACATAGACAAACAGAGTGTCACTAGTATGCCTCTACTTGACTAGCTCGTTGATCAAAGATGGTTATGTTTCCTAGCCATAGACACGAGTTGTCATTTGATTAACGGGATCACATCATTAGGAGAATGATGTGATTGACTTGACCCATTCTGTTAGCTTAGCACTCGATCGTTTAGTATGTTGCTATTGCTTTCTTCATGACTTATACATGTTCCTATGACTATGAGATTATGCAACTCCCGTTTACCGGAGGAACACTTTGTGTGCTACCAAACGTCACAACGTAACTAGGTGATTATAAAGGTGCTCTACAGGTGTCTCCAAAGGTACATGTTGGGTTGACGTATTTCGAGATTAGGATTTGTCACTTCGATTGTCGGAGAGGTATCTCTGGGCCCTCTCGGTAATGCACATCACTTAAGCCTTGCAATCAATGCAACTAATGAGTTAGTTGCGAGATGCTGTATTACGGAACGAGTAAAGAGACTTGCCGGTAACGAGATTGAACTAGGTATTAAGATACCGACGATCGAATCTCGGGCAAGTAACATACCGATGACAAAGGGAACAACGTATGTTGTTATGCGGTTTGACCGATAAAGATCTTCGTAGAATATGTGGGAGCCAATATGAGCATCCAGGTTCCGCTATTGGTTATTGACCGAAGACGTGTCCTGGTCATGTCTACATTGTTCTCAAACCCGTAGGGTCCGCACGCTTAAAGTTTCGATGATAGTTATATTATGAGTTTATGAGTTTTGATGTACCGAAGGAGTTCGGAGTCCCGGATGAGATCGGGGACATGACGAGGAGTCTCAAAATGGTCGAGACGTAAAGATCGATATATTGGACGACTATATTCGGACATCAGAAAGGTTCCGAGTGATTCGGGTATTTATCGGAGTACCAGAGAGTTACGGGAATTCGCCGGGGAGTATATGGGCCTTATTGGGCCATACGGGAATAGAGGAGAGAGGCCAAAAGGAAGGTGGCGCGCGGCCCCCCTCTGGTCCGAATTGGACAAGGGGTGCAGCCCCTTTTCCTTCTTCCTCTCCTCCTCTTTCCTTCTCTCCTCCAACAAGGAAAGGAGGAGTCCTACTCCCGGTGGGAGTAGGACTCCCCCCTTGGTGCGCCCTCCTCCTAGGCCGGCCGCCTCCCCGCTTGCTCCTTTATATACAGGGGCAGGGGGGCACCCCATGGAAAAAACAATTGATCATTGATCTCTTAGCCGTGTGCGGTGCCCCCCTCCACCATAATCCTCGATAATATTGTAGTGGTGCTTAGGCAAAGCCCTGCGACAGTAGAACATCAAGATCGTCACCACGCCGTCGTGCTGACAGAACTCTTCCCCGACATTCTACTGGATCGGAGTCCAGGGATCGTCATCGAGCTGAACGTGTGCTAGAAGTCGGAGGTGCCGTAGTTTCGGTGCTTGATCGGTCGGGCCGTGAAGACGTACGACTACATCAACCACGTTGTGCTAACGCTTCCGCTTTCGGTCTACGAGGGTACGTGGACAACACTCTCCCCTCTCGTTGCTATGCATCACTATGATCTTGCGTGTGCGTAGGAATTTTTTTGAAATTACTACGTTCTCCAACAGTGGTATCAGAGCCTAGGTTTTATGCGTTGATGTTGTGCACGAGTAGAACACAAGTGAGTTGTGGGCGATATAAGTCATACTGCTTACCAGCATGTCATACTTTGGTTCGACGGTATTGTTGGATGAAGCGGTCCGGACCGACATTACGCGTACGCTTATGCGAGACTGGTTCTACCAACGTGCTTTGCACACAGGTGGCTGGCGGGTGTCAGTTTCTCCAACTTTAGTTGAACCAAGTGTGGCTATGCCCGGTCCTTGCAAAGGTTAAAACAACACCAACTTGACAAACTATCGTTGTGGTTTTAATGCGTAGGTAAGAACGGTTCTTGCTAAAGCCTGTAGCAGCCACGTAAAACTTGCAACAACAAAGTAGAGGACGTCTAACTTGTTTTTGCAGGGCATGTTGTGATGTGATATGGTCAAGACATGATGCTAAATTTTATTGTATGAGATGATCATGTTTTGTAACCGAGTTATTGGCAACTGGCAGGAGCCATATGGTTGTCACTTTATTGTATGCAATGCAATTGCGCTGTAATGCTTTACTTTATCACTAAGCGGTAGCGATAGTCGTGGAAGCATAAGATTAGCGAGACGACAACGATGCTACGATGGAGATCAAGGTGTCGCGCCGGTGACGATGGTGATCATGACGGTGATTCGGAGATGGAGATCGCAAGCACAAGATGATGATGGCCATATCATATCACTTATATTGATTGCATGTGATGTTTATCATTTATGCATCTTATCTTGCTTTGATTGACGGTAGCATTATAAGATGATCTTTCACTAAATTTCAAGATAAAAGTGTTCTCCCTGAGTATGCACCGTTGCCAAAGTTCGTCGTGCCCAGACACCACGTGATGATCGGGTGTGATAAGCTCTACGTCCATCTACAACGGGTGCAAGCCCGTTTTGCACACGCAGAATACTCAGGTTAAACTTGACGAGCCTAGCATATGCAGATATGGCCTCGGAACACTGAGACCGAAAGGTCGAGCATGAATCATATAGTAGATATGATCAACATAGTGATGTTCACCATTGAAAACTACTCCATTTCACGTGATGATCGGTTATGGTTTAGTTGATTTGGATCACGTGATCACTTAGAAGATTAGAGGGATGTCTTTCTAAGTGGGAGTTCTTAAGTAATATGATTAATTAAACTTTAATTTATCATGAACTTAGTCCTGGTAGTATTAGCATATCTATGTTGTAGATCAATAGCTCGCGTTGTTGCTTCCCTAGTTTTATTTTGATATGTTCCTAGAGAAAAACTAAGTTGAAAGATGTTAGTAGTAATGATGCGGATTGGATCCGTGATCTGAGGTTTATCCTCATTGCTGCACAGAAGAATTATGTCCTTGATGCACCGCTAGGTGACAGACCTATTACAGGAGCAGATGCACACGTTATGAATGTTTAGCTAGCTCAGTATGATGACTACTTGATAGTTTAGTGCACCATACTTAACGGCTTAGAATCGGGACTTCAAAGACGTTTTGAACGTCATGGACCATATGAGATGTTCCAGGAGTTGAAGTTAATATTTCAAGCAAATACCCGAGTTGAGAGATATGAAATCTCCAACAAGTTCTATAGCTAAAAGATGGAGGATAATAGCTCAAGCAGTGAGCATGTGCTCAAATTGTCTGGGTACTACAATCGCTTGAATCAAGTGGGAGTTAATCTTCCAGATAAGATAGTGATTGACAGAATTCTCTAGTCACCATCACCAAGTTAGTTGAACTTCGTGATGAACTATAATATGCAAGGGATAACGGAAACGATTCCCAAGCTCTTCGTGATGCTGAAATCAACGAAGGTAGAAATCAAGAAAACCATCAAGTGTTGATAGTTAACAAGTCCACTAGTTTCAAGAAAAAAGGGAAAAGGGAAGAAGGGGAACTTCAAGAAGAACGTCAAGCGAGTTGCTGCTCAAGTGAAGAAGCCTGAGTCTGGACCTAAGCCTGAGACTGGGTGCTTCTACTGCAAAGGAACTGGTCACTGGAAGCGGAACTGCCCCAAGTATTTGGCGGATAAGAAGGATGGCAAAGTGAACAAATGTATATTTGATATACATGTTATTGATGTATACTTTACTAGTGTTTATAGCAACCCCTAATTATTTGATACTAGTTCCATTGCTATGATTAGTAACTCAAAACGGGAGCTGCAAAATAAACAGAGACTAGTTAAGGGTGAGGTGACGATGTGTGTTGGAAGTGGTTCCAAGATTGATATGATCATCATCGCAGACTCCCTATACTTTCGGGGTTAGTGTTGAACCTAAATAAGTGTTATTTGGTGTTTGCGTTGAGCATGAATATGATTTGATCATGTTTATTGCAATACGATTATTCATTTAAGTTAGAGAACAATTGTTGTTCTATTTACATGAATAAAACCTTCTATGGTCATACACACCAACGAAAATGGTTTGTTGGATCTCGACCGTAGTGATACACATATTCATAATATTGAAGCCAAAAGATGCAAAGTTAATAATGATAGTGCAACTTGTTTGTGGCACTGCCGTTTAGGTCATATTGGTGTAAATCGCATGAAGAAACTCCATGCTGATGGGATTTTGGAATCACTTGATTATGAATCACTTGATGCTTGCGAACCATGCCTTATGGGCAAGATGACTAAAACTCCATTCTCTGGAACAATGGAGCAAGCAACTGGCTTATTGGAAATAATACATACTGATGTATGCATTCCGATGAGTGTTAAGGCTCGCGGCGGGTATCGTTATTTTCTGACCTTCACAGATGATTTGAGCAGATATGGGTATATCTACTTGATGAAACATAACTCTGAAACATTTGAACAGTTCAAAGAATTTCAGAGTGAAGTGGAAAATCATCGTGACAAGAAAAAAAGGTTTCTATGATCTGATCACGGAGACGAATATTTGAGTTACGAGTTTGGTCTTCAATTAAAACAATGTGGAATAGTTTCACAAATTCGTGCCACCGGAACACCACAGCATAATGGTGTGTTCGAACGTTATAACCGTACTTTATTAGATATGGTGCGATCTATGATGTGTCTTACCGATCTACCACTATCGTTTTGGGGTTATGCATTAGAGACAGCTGCATTCACGTTAAATAGGGCACCATCTAAATCCGTTGAGACGACACCGTATGAACTATGGTTTGGCAAGAAACCTAAGTTGTCGTTTCTTAAAGTTTGAGGTTGCAATGCTTATGTGAAAAAGTTTCAACCTGATAAGCTCAAACCCAAATCGGAGAAGTGCGTCTTCATAGGATACCCAAAGGAGACAATTGGGTACACCTTCTATCACAGATCCGAAGGCAAGACATTCGTTGCTAAGAATGGATCCTTTCTAGAGAAGGAGTTTCTCTCGAAAGAAATGAGTGGGAGGAAAGTAGAACTTGATGAGGTAACTGTACCTGCTCCCTTATTGGAAAGTAGTACATCACAGAAACCAGTTTCTGTGACACCTACACCAATTAGTGAGGAAGCTAATGATGATGATCATGTAACTTCAGATCAAGTTACTACCGAACCTCGTAGGTAAACCAGAGTGAGATCCGCACCAGAGTGGTACGATAATCCTGTTCTGGAGGTCATGTTACTTGACCATGACGAACCTACGAACTATGAGGAAGCGATGGTGAGCCCAGATTCCGCAAAATGGCTTGAGGCCATGAAATCTGAGATGAGATCCATGTATGAGAACAAAGTATGGACTTTGATTGACTTGCCCAATGATCGGCGAGCCATTGAGATTAAATGGATCTTCAAGAGGAAGACGGACGCTGATAGTAGTGTCACTATCTACAAAGCTAGAATTGTCGCAAAAGGTTTTCGACAAGTTCAAGGTGTTGACTACGATGAGAGTTTCTCACTCGTATCTATGCTTAAGTCTGTCCGAATCATGTTAGCAATTGCCGCATTTTAAGAAATCTGGAAAATGGATAATAAAACTGCAATCCTTAATGGATTTATTAAAGAAAAGTTGTATATGATGCAACCAGAAGGTTTTGTCAATCCTAAAGGTGCTAACAAAATGTGCAAGCTCCAGCGATCCATCTGTGGACTGGTGCAAGCATCTCGGAGTTGGAATATACGCTTTGATGAGTTGATCAAAGCATATAGTTTTATACAGACTTGCGGTGAAGCCTGTATTTACAAGAAAGTGAGTGGGAGCACTACAACATTTTTGATAAGTATATGTGAATGACATATTGTTGATCGGAAATAATGTAAAATTATTCTGCAAAGCATAAAGGAGTGTTTGAAAGGATTTTTTCAAAGAAAGACCTCAGTGAAGCTGCTTACATATTGAGCATCAAGATCTATAGAGATAGATCAAGACGCTTGATAAGTTTTTTCAATGAGTACATACCTTGACAAGATTTTGAAGTAGTTCAAAATGGAACAGTCAAAGAAAGAGTTCTTGGCTGTGTAACAAGGTGTGAAATCGAGTAACACTCAAAGCCCGACCACGGCAGAAGATAGAAAGAGAGTGAAAGTCAATCCCTATGCCTCAGCCATAGGTTCTATAAAGTATGCCATGTTGTGTACCAGATCTATTGTATACCCTACACTAATTTTGGCAAGGGAGTACAATAGTGATCTAGGAGTAGATCACTGGACAGCGGTCAAAATTATCCTTAGTGGAATAAGGATATTTTTCTCGATTATGGAGGTGACAAAAAGGTTTGTCGTAAAGGGTTATGTCGATGCAATTTTTGACACTGATCCAGATGACTCTAAGTCTCAATCTGGATACATATTGAAAGTGGGAGCAATTAGCTAGAGTAGCTCCGTGCAGAGCATTATAGACATAGAAATTTGCAAAATACTTACGGATCTGAATGTGACAGACCCGTTGACTAAAATTATCTCACAAGAAAAACATGATCACACCTTAGTACTCTTTGGGTGTTAATCACATAGCGATGTGAACTAGATTACTGACTCTAGTAAACCCTTTGGGTGTTGGTTACATGTCGATGTGAACTCTGGGTGTTAACCACATAAAGATGTGAACTATTGATGTTAAATCACATGGCGATGTGAACTAGATTATTGACTCTAGTGCAAGTGGGAGACTGAAGGAAATATGCCCTAGAGGCAATAATAAAGTTATTATTTATTTCCTTATTTCATGATAAATGTTTATTATTCATGCTAGAATTGTATTAACCGGAAACATGATACATGTGTGAATACATAGACAAACAGAGTGTCACTAGTATGCCTCTACTTGACTAGCTCATTGATCAAAGATGGTTATGTTTCCTAGCCATAGACATGAGTTGTCATTTGATTAACGGGATCACATCATTAGGAGAATGATGTGATTGACTTGACCCATTCTGTTAGCTTAGCACTCGATCGTTTAGTATGTTGCTATTGCTTTCTTCATGACTTATACATGTTCCTATGACTATGAGATTATGCAACTCCCGTTTACCAGAGGAACACTTTGTGTGCTACCAAACGTCACAACGTAACTGGGTGATTATAAAGGTGCTCTATAGGTGTCTCCAAAGGTACATGTTGGGTTGGCGTATTTCGAGATTAGTATTTGTCACTTCGATTGTCGGAGAGGTATCTCTGGGCCCTCTCGGTAATGCACATCACTTAAGCCTTGCAAGCAATGCAACTAATGAGTTATTTGCGAGATGATGTATTACGGAACGAGTAAAGAGACTTGCCGGCAACGAGATTGAACTAGGTATTAAGATACCGACGATCGAATCTCGGGCAAGTAACATACCGATGACAAAGGGAACAACGTATGTTGTTATGCGGTTTGACCGATAAAGATCTTCGTAGAATATGTGGGAGCCAATATGAGCATCCAGGTTCCGCTATTGGTTATTGACCGGAGACGTGTCTCGGTCATGTCTACATTGTTCTCGAACCTGTAGGATCCGCACGCTTAAAGTTTCGATGATAGTTATATTATGAGTTTATGAGTTTTGATGTACTGAAGGAGTTCGGAGTCCCGGGTGAGATCGGGGACATGACTAGGAGTCTCGAAATGGTCGAGACATAAAGATCGATATATTGGACGACTATATTCGGACATCGGAAAGGTTCCGAGTGATTCGGGTATTTATCGGAGTACCGGAGAGTTACGAGAATTCGCCGGGGAGTATATGGGCCTTATTGGGCCATACGAGAATAGAGGAGAGAGGCCAAAAGGAAGGAGGCGCGCGGCCCCCCTCTGGTCCGAATTGGACAAGGGGTGCAGCCCCCTTTTCCTTCTTCCTCTCCTCCTCTTTCCTTCTCTCCTACTCCAACAAGGAAAGGAGGAGTCCTACTCCCGGTGGGAGTAGGACTCCCCCCTTGGTGCGCCCTCCTCCTAGGCCGGCCGCCTCCCCCCTTGCTCCTTTATATACAGGGGCAGGGGTCACCCCATGGAAAAAACAATTGATCATTGATCTCTTAGCCGTGTGCGGTGCCCCCCTCCACCATAATCCTCGATAATATTGTAGTGGTGCTTAGGCGAAGCCCTGTGACAGTAGAACATCAAGATCGTCACCACGCCGTCGTGCTGACAGAACTCTTCCCCGACATTCTGCTGGATCGGAGTCCGGGGATCGTCATCAAGCTGAACGTGTGCTAGAACTCGGAGGTGACGTAGTTTCGGTGCTTGATCGGTCGGGCCGTGAAGACGTACGACTACATCAACCGCGTTGTGCTAACGCTTCCGCTTTCGGTCTACGAGGGTACGTGGACAACACTCTCCCCTCTCGTTGCTATGCATCACCATGATCTTGCGTGTGCGTAGGAATTTTTTTGAAATTACTACGTTCTCCAACACATCGTTCCTTATTCAGCCTATTATGAATGAAACATGTTTGCAATGACAATTAGAGATTATAGTTACTCATGCCATGCTTAATTAGCTAGGAGTTTGTAATGGTTTACCTTGCATGCCAACATGGAAATTAAAATGGTTGTGATGTAGTATGATAGGATGGTATCCTCCTTTGAATGATTCGAGTGGCTTGACTTGGCACATGTTCACGCATGTAGTTGAAACAAAATCAACATAGCCTTTATGATATTTATGTTCATGGTGATTTATATCCTACTCATGCTTGCACTCAATGTTGGTTAATCTCAATGCATGTTTATGACTATTGTCGCTCTCTAGTTGGTCGCTTCCCAGTCTCTTTCTAACCTTCACTTGTACTAAGCGGGAATGCTGCTTGTGCATCCACTTCCATAAAAACCCCAAAGTTGTTCCATATGATTCCATCATACTTTCCTATATGTGGTATTTACCTACCGTTCCAAGTAAATTTGCATGTGCCAAACTCTAAACCTTCGAATGATAATCTATTTTGTATGCTCAAATAGCTCATGTACCAACTAGGGTTATCAATATATTCCATGCTAGGTGGGTTATTCTCACGATGAGTGTACTCCGCTCATCATTCACGAGAAAATGGCTGGTAACCGGGAAGCCCAGTCCCATGCTCAAAGCAAATCAAATCAAAATAATTGCAAACAAAACTCCCCTAGGATTGTTGTTAGTTGGACGGTTCCCGTTGTTTCAGACCAGCCATAGAGTGTGCTTGTTGGTGGTGGGGGAGTATAAACTTTAACATTATATTTGGAAACCGCCTATAATGTATGTAGCATGGAAGATACCAATATCTCTTAGTTTTTATGTTGAGAATGGAAGCACACCGCTCAAAATATTATTCAATCTCCATTTCAAAACTCGAGCTCTGGCACCCCTGCAAATCCCCGCTTCCCTCTGCGAAGGACCTATCTATTTACTTTTATTGTCGAGTCATCATCCTCTTATAAAAAGCACCAGTTAGAGAGCACCACTGTCATTTCTATGCATTGTTATTAATTTATATTGAGTATGACTGTGACTGGATCTCTTTTACCATGAATTACAATGTCTAGTCAGTCCTTGATCTTTAGTGGTGCTCTGCATTTATGTTTTGCGGTCTCAAAAAGGGCTAGCGAGATACCTCTTGTTATATCATATCATGATTGTTTTGAGAAAAGTGTTGTCATCCGAGGTTCATTATTATTACTCGTTAGTTGATTATGCCATTGATATGAGTAAATGTGAGACCCAAATGTTATTGTGGATATGGTTAGTTCATGATCTATGCTAAAAACTTGAATGCTGACTTTACATATTTACAACAACAAGATCAAACAGAGTTTGTAAAAGTTTTTCTTTATCACTTTCAGTTTATCAACTGAATTGCTTGAGGACAAGCAAAGGTTTAAGTTTGGGGGAGTTGATACGTCTCCGTCGTATCTACTTTTTCAAACTCTTTTGCCCTTGCTTTGGACTCTAACTTGCATAATTTGAATGGAACTAACCCGGACTGACGTTGTTTTCAGCAGAATTGCCATGGTGTTATTTTTGTGCAGAATAAAAAATTCTCGGAATGACCTGAAACTTCACGGAGCCAAGTTTTGGAATTAATAAAAAATATTGGTGAAAGAATCAGCAGCAGGGGGCCCACACCCTAGCCACAAGGGTGGGGAGCGCGCCCTTCGACCTTGTGCCCCCCCTGGACCTCCACCGACCTCAACTTCAACTCCATATATTCACTTTCGGGAAGAAAAAAATTAGAGAGAAGGATTCATCACGTTTTACGATACGGAGCCGCCGCCAAGCCCTGATCTTCCTCGTGAGGGCAGATCTTGAGTCCGTCCGGGGCTCCGGAGAGGGGAATCCATCACCATCGTCATCATCAACCATCCTCCATGACCAATTTCATGATGCTCACCGCCATGCGTGAGTAATCCCATCATAGGCTTGCTGGACCGTGATGGGTTGGATGAGATTTACCATGTAATCGAGTTAGTTTTGTTAGGGTTTGATCCTTAGTATCCACCATGTTCTAAGATTGATGTTGCTATGACTTTGCTATGCCTAATGCTTGTCACTAGGGCCCGAGTGCCATGATTTTAGATCTGAACCTATTATGTTTTCATGAATATATGTGTGTTCTTGATCCTATCTTGCAAGTTATTGTCACCTGCTACGTGTTATGATCCGGCAACCCCGGAATGATAATAGTCGGGACCACTCCCGATGACGATCGTATATTAAGGAGTTCATGTATTCACTAAGTGTTAATGCTTTGGTTTGATGCTCTATTAAAAGGAGGCCTTAATATCCCTTAGTTTCCAATAGGACTCCGCTGCCACGGGAGGGTAGGACAAAAGATGCCATGCAAGTTCTTTTCCATAAGCATGTATGACTATATTCGGAATACATGCCTACATTATATTGATGAATTGGAGCTAGTTCTATGTCACCCTATGTTATAACTGTTGCATTATGAATGCCATATGACATAATTATCCATCACTGATCCATTGCCTACGAGCTTTTCACGCATTGATCTTTGCTTCGTTACTTTTCTGTTGCCACTGTTACAATTGCTACAATGCTGCTACTATCACTTTTGCCACCGTTACCGTTACTTCCATACTACTTTGCTACTAAATACTTTGTTGCAGATATTAAGTCTTTCACGTGTGGTTGAATTGACAACTGAGCTGCTAATACATGAGAATATTCTTTGGCTCCCCTTGTGTCAAATCAATAAACTTGGGTTGAATACTCTACCCTCGAAAACTGTTGTGATCCCCTATACTTGTGGGTCATCAGCGCTCTCTCCATCACTCTCTACCCCCTATGGGTGCTGCTCCCCGTTCGGCATTAAGTACATCTTGGTGAAAACCTACGAGACACAAGTTGCAAGTATCAGTCGGATTTCGAGACAGTTGCATATCAAAGAAGTTATAAACACTCGACTGAAAAGGCCTGACCTCTCCGGGTGCGTTCTGGGCGTCGAATGGCAAAATCCTCCTTGACCCCCGAGGGTTATCCTTGTTGCCAGTAATGCTACGGAGCCACTGTGCCACCGTCTCCTCGCGAACCTCCTCTGGGTGGGTTCGAGCGGTGTCTTCTGGACCCGAATACATCCACATGGGATGGTCACGGGCTTGCAAAGGCTGGATCCGTCGACTGAGGAATGCCTCCAACAGATCCATGCCCGTCACTCCGCCTTTAACCAATGCGACAACCGCGTCGACTAACATGGACACCTCACCCTTCTCAGCCACGGTTACTTTCAGTGAAGAAGGCTAAAGGAGTCTATCAAAGGTGAAAGGGGGGAGGTCGATCGACTGACTAGGAGTCGGGATGTCTTTGCAGTAAAACCAAGTCGACTGCCATCCTCTAACTGACTCGGGAAAGGTCAGGGGCGGAAAATTACTACTACCCCTCATTTGGATCCCTAACCCCCCACGCATTTGGATCACGTGTGTCTTTTCTTCATCCGGGTTGGCTTTCTTTACCGATTGAGATCGACAAGTGAAAATGTGCTTGAACAAACCCTAGTGCGGCTAGCACCCCAGGAAGTTCTCGCACATGGAAACAAATGCAGCAAGATATGAGATTGTGTTGGGAGGAAAGTGGTGAATATGAGCACCGAAGAAGTTCAAAAAACCCCGAAAGAACGGATGCGGAGGCAGGGAGAAACCTCACTCAACATGGGTGGTGAGGAGGACGCGCTCACCCTCGCGCGACTGAGGCTCAGATTCCCCCTCCAGCAACCTCCAGGCCCCGTGAGCAATCAGGCCATTGGAGGCAAAATTCTCAAGGTCTTCCTGTGCGACGGTCGAGCGGATCCAGTCCCCCTGGATCCAACCAGGCGGCAGACCAAACCGCGACAACGACCCCCTCGCAGTCTTCTTGCCCTTCGCCACCGTCGTCGCCTTCTTCGCGTGCTCCAGGGCTATGGTTTGTCCTTCACCATGGCAACGGAGCTCGAGAGGGTTTGACAGAGGTGCGGAGAGCAGAGAGATGCGAGACGGAGAAGAAGAGAGAAAGGGGAATGAATGGGATGCACAGTACCCCGCATCGGCAACGACGCGTTTTATGGACCCGTTGCCGAGTGGCTGACTTGTGGGCCCGAGCAATCTTATCACATCCCGTAACAGGCGTGGGCTCGATGCGTGGCGAAAAAGGCGGCGCAAAGATCGAGGAGTCCCTATCTACTCGCCCCGCTTACTGCGCCACGCCCTGTCCCACGCGCTTCTCCGAATTTTTGAATCACATGAGATCCGGGAATCGCGGAGCAGTCAATCGCACCGAAGATATCAAATCCTAATTCACTCGAAGATTTGCGGCATAATCCACTCGGCGATTTCAGAAGCTAGAATCGACCGAGGCGACTGATGCAGGGTTAAAGTATCCGAGTACTTTCAATACCTTGAAGAAATGCCTCTGAAGCATTGAATCGAGTCGGAATCAACTCCAACCGTTCCTCACTCGGACCTCAATCCATTTGAGGGCTAATGACGATGACATGTACCTAGCGTAGGGTCGTAGACCTAACCTAGACACCCTACCCAAGGACACTACCCTAGAGTCAAAGACATACAAAGTTCTACAGAAGATACCAACTGAAATCACCCTGAAGTGTAATCCACTCGACGGCAGATTCCACTCGGATATCCCAATACCACTCGACATAATCATTACACTCGGCCATACAAAACAATCACTCGGAGCATAGAAGGCCTACAATCACCCCAGGATGGCAACCACCGGGCATTCACTCCGTAGTCATAAAGATCATTAATAGCTGGCGTTACCAGTAATGCCCCTATCTTAACTCACATTGAACCCTGTGTAACCGAGGGCTAGAGGGGCCTGACGCACTCTATATAAGTCACCCGCTCCTATGGCACAAGAGTTCACACCCCCTTTAACCTTCACACATATCTAGTCGATCAGCCTCCGCGACACCGAGACGTAGGGCTGTTACCTCCTTCGAGAGGGGCCTGAACTCGTAAACTTGCGTGGACATTCTCGCCATAGCTAGGATCCTGCCTCCTCCTACCTACCCCCTACTCTTACTGTCAGACTTGTTCCAACGACATACGGAATCCTAGCATCCAGCGAAAGCTCTTGGACAAAGTCCTCGATGCCCTCTGTGTGGCCGTCCTCCCTCTTGATGGCGATGGCAGCCTGCATCTACTGCCCGGGCATGACGTCGTCAACGGCCGCCATCTCGCAGACCAGCCACCGGAGCTGGTCGAACCTCCTGGCCTCCGCGAGCGCCTCCGTGAGCACGTTGTACTGCCGGGTGGTCCTGCGTGAGCGTCTCCTCGTCGTCAGCCTCCGGCAGCTCCTAGGGCGAGGGCGCCCAGTTCACGGCCCGTTCGTCCAGCCAAGCGGGCGGCGAGGAGGCGTGGTGACGGCGCGCGGCGGCCAGGGCGAAGGCTCGGCGGGCAGCAAGGAGACGGCGGCGAGCGCAATCGGAGCGAGGAGATGTGCTTGCGGAGAGATAGAGTGGATATATTCTTTTTTCATGCTAGTGGGTGGGGTGGGCCTAGCAGAAAAAGGGAGGAGAGAGGCTGACTGGTGGGTTTGACCATGCACAAAAAAGCGTCGGACGCCCCAGGTGCCCCCCGGGGGGCTGGGTTTGGCATGAGGTCGCCGGGGCTATTATTGTTTAAATCCGACGCAAAATGATGTCTTAAGAACATGATTTAGATTATTTTTTTATCACCGGTGCTAAAAAAGGTGTCTGGGGGTCGTCCTTACGGCCGAGTGGAGACGGTGTAAGGAACGGATCGAACGCAGCGATCGCAGCTGCGAGCGAACGAACCGGCCGGCCCTGTTCTGTACCGACGAGAAGTGAAAGGGAGCCGGGCATACATCCAACGCGACCTCCACGATCCGCCTCACTCGCACCCAACCAATCACAGCACGCGAACCACCACCCCACGGATCACTCCCTCCATACAAAATCTGACCGTCCACGCATCACACATCCAACGCTCCACGCTCATCTTCCTTCCCGAAAAGCAAAACTCACGCGCCCTCCCCTCCAAAATCCCCCGCCCGCTCGGCGCCGGCGCGCGCCTCCTCTCTCTATTTAACACCATCCCTCCCTTTCTTCCTCTTCACCCCAGCCCGTCCCCAAATCTCCAAGCGCGAGCGACAACCAGCCCCGCCTCAACCCCCCGGCGCGTCTCCGACTCCATGGCCCGCACCAAGCAGACGGCGAGGAAGTCCACCGGCGGCAAGGCGCCGCGGAAGCAGCTGGCGACCAAGGCCGCCCGCAAGTCCGCCCCGGCCACCGGCGGCGTCAAGAAGCCCCACCGCTTCCGCCCCGGCACCGTCGCGCTCCGCGAGATCCGCAAGTACCAGAAGAGCACGGAGCTGCTCATCCGCAAGCTCCCCTTCCAGCGCCTCGTCCGCGAGATCGCCCAGGACTTCAAGACCGACCTCCGCTTCCAGTCCTCCGCCGTCTCCGCCCTGCAGGAGGCCGCCGAGGCCTACCTCGTCGGCCTCTTCGAGGACACCAACCTCTGCGCCATCCACGCCAAGCGCGTCACCATCATGCCCAAGGACATCCAGCTCGCCCGCCGCATCCGTGGCGAGAGGGCCTAGGCTGCAACCCATGCGCCGTCTGTTAGATCCCTGTTAGGCTGAGTTCGTCGGTGGAAATGTGTGTGCTTGTAGTGTTCTTGCCATGGTCGATGCGTTGTGCCTAATCTGATGGTACCCTCTTGTTGCCATCAGCGGTGGAAATGAAAAATGTTGGCTTCCCGTTCTCATTCATCTGTGTTTGAATTCCTGTTCCCAACTTGTCAGAGTTCTTGCCAGATTTAGCTAGCTCTTTCTATTTTGCCCTGAATTTCAGCTTTTATCATTCAGAGCTTGAACCTAGCTAGCTGCCTCTGAACCTGAACGAACTGGCAGTTGAGTTGGTACCTGAAAATTGCTTGTCCGCTAGTGTGCTCGTCTTCAGTTCCGTCTATCAACAAGTTGCATGACAGCACCTGTGTGTCTGATGTTCAGTGCACATATTCTGTTGAAAAGCATCCATATTTTGCCTGATTACATTGCAACCCTGTAAGTCTATGAACCATGCTCTAAACTAAGTACATCCTGCGGTTCTGCCTGTCGAAGCAGCAGTTGTTTGCTTTATGTTCTGTTCCGGTGGACTGGCCATTGCTTGGATAGAGTATCCTGAACATTTGTTACATTCAGGAGTGTAAAGAGAACATGTGCCCTATCCCAAGCATGTGAAGTGACCTGCCAGTTTCAGCTACTTTGTTCTTAATTGCTTCGATTTTGTAGCTTACAAATGTTACTGTAGTAGTGTGTCAAAATTCCAAATAACTATTCCGGTTGGTTGCCTCCGAACCTGGATGAACAGATGTAATACTCCTGAACAGATGTCAAAATTCCAAATAACTATGCCCATTCAGTTCAGTTTTGTGTACCTTACATAAACAGTAGTGCTTCCTGATGATCGCATCAGCGCTGAAAGTGCCTCAATCCTGTATAATCTCAAAACTACAAACACAGTTACAAGGATGCCTCCGACTACAGTTTTTCTTGATTAGATGTTTATCGTGAGGCACACTGCTCTATACTTAAGAGAATTTTAGTGGTCGCCCATGGGTAACTGCTGCCACAGTAATACCAACGCCAATTTCTTGGTACCTATTCTCCAATCGACTAGCGCGCGCACACACTTGACGCAAAAAGCTGTTCGTTCTGGGCAGTTTACAGCAGTGCTGCTGTGGGATCCGAATGTTTATGGTGGTAAGCTGATGTTAGAACAGTCAAGCATCTCGAAACTTAATTTTGAAGGAAGAGAGGCAGTATTATGTTTATGAACCGTACAATTAATTTAAATTTATGAAATTTATTACTGATGCATGATACGAGTTCTTTGACGGGAGAAGGTTTCTAATGGCATTCTCATGTGACTCAAAAGGGATGCAGAATTTTTGGAGGCCATTAAGCTTCTAGCACCAATTACCTGATCGCTAAGTTATTGTATGTAATTTTGTAAAGGGTTATCCGAATGCTTGAATCCTAAAAAAGTGAACTCCAGTTAGCGACGAAAAATGAGAATAGCATTGATGCATTGCGTTCGAGCAAGTTTCTTGTAGATTATCTTCGGAACTCAAAAACAGTTCGGATGAAGGAATAAGAGTCGTTCATTGGAGGACATGCTACAGCAACGCAACAAGTATATCAAATTGAATTGATATTCACGGTGAATTAGCAACTTATCTTGGAATACAACCATAAAAAAAGTCTGTTCCTTGCAGAATAACTGAAGACAATCATTCTCATTTCGACAGAGAAAATTCCATGCATTCAAGAACACGACACAGCACAGCAGTTCTGAACAAACACCTGGCCCCGCCGGCCCACAGCCCAAAAATTTCGAGTGCCTGAATATATTTAAACATTTGAGTAATTTTGGCCTAAATGCACTCCTGTAATACGTTTAAACATTTGAGTGCCTGAATAGCGAATTACTCTGCATTTTTTCTGAACACAAAATTCCTCTGCATTTTAAAATGGCCAAAATTCCTCAAATTCCTCTGCATTTTTTCTGAAATGGCCAAAATTTTCGAGCCGCCGCCATAGCTCTGACCCAGCCCGCCAATCCACCGGTCCAAGCTTCCGGCCACGTCACCGATCCGCGGCATCCCGCCCCCGGATCGCCATCTCCACCGTCCACTCCATCCGCATCCAACGGCAGGCAGAGG
Source organism: Triticum urartu (assembly GCF_003073215.2). Taxonomy (NCBI): domain Eukaryota; kingdom Viridiplantae; phylum Streptophyta; class Magnoliopsida; order Poales; family Poaceae; genus Triticum; species Triticum urartu. The sequence goes on from NC_053022.1 coordinate 458,173,462, forward strand.
CCTCCTCCAACCTCTCGCCCCCTTTAAAACGCCCTTGGCCCCTGCCCCCAAATCACATCACCAGTAGCCAGTAGCCACCGCCGTTCCTCCGGTTCCACATCCGCTCGCAGCTCGAGATCGGCAGCCATGTCCGGGCGTGGCAAGGGAGGCAAGGGGCTCGGCAAGGGCGGCGCCAAGCGCCACAGGAAGGTTTTGCGCGACAACATCCAGGGCATCACCAAGCCGGCGATCCGGCGGCTGGCGCGGAGGGGCGGCGTGAAGCGCATCTCGGGGCTCATCTACGAGGAGACCCGCGGCGTGCTCAAGATCTTCCTCGAGAACGTCATCCGCGACGCCGTCACCTACACCGAGCACGCCCGCCGCAAGACCGTCACCGCCATGGACGTCGTCTACGCGCTCAAGCGCCAGGGGCGCACCCTCTACGGCTTCGGCGGCTAGGCCCGGCCGACGGTCGCATGTCTCTCTCGCCGCCTGCAGATTCGAAAAGCTTGATGGAACCCCGACCTGTCTAGTTCGCTGTTTCCTGTGTAGCTCGCATGTGTTTGTTGGAAATCAAACTTCTCTCTGCAGATGCCGCGTTTCTGAATTTGTTTCGCCGTTTGGTCTCTGTTGGGTCGATATTGAGGTGGCGATAAGTTGATTTGCCATAATTTACCAGGAGCCCCGGATTAGCCGTACTTGTTTGCAGTCTAATTTGATGTTACTTCTGTGGTGCAATGCGTGAAAATGGAGATGGTGATTTGTCTGCATTTCATACTACATCGAGTTGTAGATTGAGTTTCTATCCTTGACCGGACTTCTCGGTGTACAAATTTGTTGCCTGACTTGTACTGTGAAACTATCTCAGTGACCAATTCATCATGTGGTTCGTGCTAACTGCTAGTGCTATAAGTTAATTAGGATCATCATTTGTGCTTTTATTTCTGTTGATTTGTATGTAGTTACTACAATAACCTTTTAATTGGCTGAACTGTGCTTCCAACTGTGGAATTGCGAATATAGATAAACGATACCCTCTTGGCAGTGACAGGAACTTCATCCTTCAGTTGAATTGATCAAGAGGCGCAATGATGTATTGGATCTGTTACGAATTACAGTATATTCAGATATCCAAAGCAGCTCCGATAAATGAATACTAAATCTGTCCCGAGCAGGATGCTACAGAATTCAACCATCATTCTGTCAGAACGGTAATGGAACAAGCATACCAAGTTAGATGGATACTGTGATCCACAGAAAATTAGCCATCATTCTTCTCGTTTGGCTTTGAAGTAAACTTATATATAAAAGATGTTTGCTCATTAGAGAGTCTTGCGATGCAAAGGAGGCTTCGGCAGCCCGCGATGCAGAGGAGGAGGAATCCCTTTGTGCCCGCGTAGCTCAGAAGCGGCGGAGGAGGGCAGTCAAGACAATGGCAAAATACCAAAGCCGAGTGGTCCGCGTCATGGCCGGACTGCCTCCCAAGGAGGGGAAAGACAAGGACGGCGGCGGATCGGACAGCTCCGACAATGAGCAGATCCACCCCGATCCGTTCCGCGTCTTCGACCCCTACTGCCGCAAGGACGACGGGAAAGGCAAAGGCAAGGGCAAGACCAGCCGTGGATGAACTTCTCCGGTCGTCTTTCTCTTCGTAGTTAGGAGAGCTTGTTGATTTTTTGGTTGTCCGATGACAATGTGTTTAGCTACGTACTATGTTGCATGAGCTAATATGAATTTGAGTATTCGGTTTAGATGCATCCGGTTGTGGAGGAGCAATTTTATGTGTTGTTTGTTCAGTGCCCGCGGACGCGCCGACATTTGGTATTTGTTGTTCTAGATGCTCTGATCGTGTAAAGACAGATTCTTGAGGGTTCATAAAAAAGACAGATATATACGCTCATCTCTTTAGCTCATCGTTAGCTCACTGGTCACCAGTTAAGCTACCGCCACCTCAGGCTCTGCCGCAGACGGGAGGCTGGCCAGCCATGGCAGCAGCTTCTCGTGCACGAGGTCCGGCCGATCGTCGTGCGGACAGTGGCCAACCCCCGCCAGCATGTAGAGTCTCACGTTGGAAAGCTCGGACGGGAGGCCGGAGAAGTACTTCCCCACGGGCCCGTCGATCGGGGTGAAGGGGTCCTCGTCTCCCCACAGAACCAAGACCGGAATCTTGATCGTCGGCATCAGGGCTATCGGGCTAGGCCCCGGCGGGCCCGTCACCGTCGACACGAACGCGTCGAGAGCACCTTCGGTGTCAGCCGGCCCCCTTATGATCTGCACAGCACTACGACAGGAAGGCATCAGCCATCGTTTGGTTGCCACTCAGATATCTTCTGAACTGCATGAGAGAATTTGCTGATGGTTCAGGAGATGCAGAGCGTATTTACCTCGACCAGTTCATCATCCACGGCCTCTTTGTTTCCGTAGACAGACATCAAGATATTCTTCAGATTCTCCCTGTTTCAGCTCAGGAATCAGTATATACTACATCACCATGTCAGTCGGAAACCATGCAGTGAAGACATGCCTTTCTTTAACGCGGCCGAAGAGCGCCGATGCGATACTCTTTTGTTTGAGCAGAAAGTCGATTAGCCAGAGCAGAGGTAAGAGCAGCTTGATCCTCCAGTCATCGACGATCGCCTTGTTGTTCATCCCACCTGAGCAGTTCAGTAGCACGAGTCCCCGGACAAGGTCCCTGGTAGAATCTGTTGCCCAGCATTAACAAACAAGTTTCAAAGTGAGTGAAATGACTACAGAGGCTGGAGCAGGGGAGCAGATTCAATTGTTTAAAAGAGAAGTTAACACCTGCCTAGTAAAAAAAAAAAAGGTTGCCATCTAAAGAATTCAGAAGTTAGGCATTCTTGCAGCTACTCTGTCACATGGGATGGGCACATGTATAATTGTCAGCTGCAAAATCATTCTTCAGAACCAGCTACAGAGTTACCATTCCATATTCGACATGAACACGGAGCTACAGAGTTACCATTCCATATTCGACATGTGTACTTGTCTAACCTGAGGCGGCAATGACACAAGCAAGGCTGCCCACAGAGTTGCCAACAAGCACGGTGGGCCTCTTGACGACCTCGTCCAAGAACTCCAGGATCAACTGCTTGGCACAAAACCAGACACGCAATTAAGCAATTTAATTACACGCCATGATCTGGTGATTATTAGCTACTTCTTCCTCTGTAATAAGTGACCTAAAACGTCTTAGGTTTGTTTACAGAGGGAGTATTAGCCAAACCGAGGACTTACCTCGGCCCATGTTTCCATGGTGTAAGAGAATCCAGCAGGCTTGTCTGACGCCCCGAACCCGAGCAAATCGATGGCATAGACGGTGTTGGATTCAGATAACACGCCAATGTTCCTGAAAAGAAATGTCCAGTGAAATATTCGTGAAGTAAAATATCCGTAGAACCTGGCCGGGATCGATCGGCTCTTGCTCACCTGCGCCAGTGCGCGACGGAGGCGCCGAAGCCGTGGACGAGCAGCACGGGCGGGCCCTCCCCCCTGACCAGGTAGTTCACGCGCATCCCTCGCCATGACCAGGTGGTGCAGCTCCGGGACAGCTCCTCCAGCGACGAGCTGGTGGCGAGGGCCGCGCTACTGCTGTCGCCGGAGGCGTGCCGGAGAACACGGGCGCCTCTGAGGCGGGCATGCGTGGGAGGCGACGAGGAGGACGCGCAGGGTAGGTGAGTTCTTGGAGTTGCGAAGGAGGTGAAGGAAAGGACACGGTGGTGGTGGGCGAGTGCGGCCATATCCGCCGCGCGCTCCGTCTCCCCCCCGGTGGCCACCGGTTGTCTAGTTGTCTCGTGGGTTTTTGGCGTCGTCGATCGATTGTTGCGCTGAGATTTGTGCTCTTCTCTGCACTGCTTAATGGACCACGATAGCAAGTCACAAATCCAAAGGAAATGCAAAAATCTTGGGGCTCCGCTTTACTCTACAGTACTCCCTTCGTTTATTTATTTTTTATAAGTCAGATTCCACAAATTTTAACCAAATTTATCAAAAAAAAAAACATCAACATCTAGAATACCAAACCAATATCATTAGATTTATCATGAAATGGAGTGTTTTCATATGATGTACTATGTATTGTGGATGTGATTTTTTTTCTCCATGGATATGATTAAAGTTTATGAAGTTTGACTTTTGCGGAAACTAATGCGCACTATAAGACAGTATGTGCAAATGTCAATATTTTTGTTTCACTGTTGCATGTAGATTTGTAAACTTGCGAGGCTGTTGGTTAGGTCTAGGAACCAGAATTTTACTCAATTTTGCAAGATGGTGAAGGAGACTACATAGCTTAGCTTTTACAACAAAGCATTTGTGTTGGGGAGGGAGGGCGTGATTTCTTTGATGTAGTGTGTGCTAATCTTATCTAAGCTTAAATTAATAATCACAATTAAAATCTAGTTTCATCCAACTTTTAGAAAAATTAAGTTGTCCACTGGGCTATGAAATTTAGACAGAAATTATTTCTGTCTTTTTTTACAACTGCAAACGCTCACACATATATGCACGTACGCTCGCCCCTATAAAGGTATGCAAACATATCCTACCTCTACAAGCACCTTCAAAGGTCTCTCACTGAACGAACATCGTCAAGAAGCAGAACACATTATAGAGAGGTGTATCAATTTCATGGAAGAAGAGTCAAACAGTTGATACCATGCTAATCCATGGGTTATCAATCACACCAACCACAAAATTGTGTCAATTACAAGGCACAAACGGCGAGGAGGCATGACACAAAGAACCAAGGTCCTGGCGTGACACACAGAACCAAGGTTGTGTTACAACCGATGCCAAAAACACCTCAGAAGCACAACCATGACTTTAGGTGACCCTGGATTAAGGCACCCTCCGCCCTTTGCGCCTAGGAAGAGTTGTCTGGTCGATGACACCGCCCTAAGCCTTGTTGTTGAGACCGTCCGATGGCACCGACTCCAACTTCCACTCTGGTGGTGAGAGAGTCCTGGATTATGAAGGAAATATGCCCTAGAGGCAATAATAAAGTTGTTATTAATATTTCCTTATATCATGATAAATGTTTATTATTCATGCTAGAATTGTATTAACCAGAAACTTAGTACATGTGTGAATACATAGACAAACAGTGTCACTAGTATGCCTCTACCTGACTAGCTCATTGATCAAAGATGGTTAAGTTTCCTAGCCATGGACAAAGAGTTGTCATTTGATAAACGGGATCACATCATTAGAGAATGATGTGATTGACTTGACCCATCCGTTAGCTTAGCACTTTGATCGTTTAGTTCAGTGCTATTGCTTTCTCCATAACTTATACATGTTCCTATGACTATGAGATTATGCAACTCCCAAATACCGGAGGAACACTTAGTGTGCTATCAAACGTCACAACGTAACTGGGTGACTATAAAGATGCTCTACAGGTGTCTCCGATGGTGTTTGTTGAGTTGGCATAGATCGAGATTATGATTTGTCACTTCGTGTATCGGAGAGGTATCTCTGGGCCCTCTCGGTAATGCACATCACTATAAGCCTTGCAAGCAATGTGACTAATGAGTTAGTTACGGGATGTTGCATTAGGGAACGAGTAAAGAGACTTGCAGGTAACGAGATTGAACTAGGTATTGAGATACTGACGATCGAATCTCAGGCAAGTAACATACCGATGACAAAGGGAACAACGTATGTTGTTATGCGGTTTGATCGATAAAGATCTTCGTAGAGTATGTAGGAAACAATATGAGCATCCAGGTTCTGCTATTGGTTATTGACCTGAGATGAGTCTCGGTCATGTCTACATAGTTCTCGAACCCGTAGGGTCCGCACGCTTAACGTTCGGTGACGATCGGTATTATGAGTTTATGTGTTTTGATGTACCGAAGGTAGTTCGGAGTCCCGGATATGATCACGGACATGCCGAGGAGTCTCAGAATGGTCTATACATAAAGATCGATATATTGGAAGCCTATGTTTGGACATCGGAATGGTTCCGGGTGAGTTCGGGCATATACCGAAGTACCGGGAGGTTACCGGAACCCCCCGGGAAGTATATGGGCCTTATTGGGCCATAGTGGGAGAGAGGAGAAGGGAGCCTAGGAGGGGGCGCCCCCCAAGCCCAATCCGAATTGGGTGCCCCCCTTTCCCCCCTCCCCCCCTTCCTTCCTCTCCTAATCCAACTAGGGAGGGGGGGGATCCTACTCCCGATAGGAGTAGGACTCCCCTTGGGCGCGCCATAGAGGGGCCGGCCCTCCCCCTCCTCCACTCCTTTATATACGGGGCAGGGGGCACCCCATAGACACACAAATTGATTGTTTAGCCGTGTGCGTTCCCCCTCCACAGTTTTCCACCTCGGTCATATCATTGCAGTGCTTAGGCGAAGCCCTGCGCCGGTAGCTTCATCATCACGGTCATCACGCCATTGTGCTGACGAAACTCTCCCTCAACACTTAGCTGGATCTAGAGTTTGCGGGACGTCACCGAGCTGAACGTGTGCAAATCGCGGAGGTGCCATACCTTCGGTGTTAGGATCGGTCGGATCGTGAAGACGTACGGCTACATCAACCGCGTTGTCATAACGCTTCCGCTTACGGTCTACGAGGGTACGTAGACAACACTCTTCGCCTCTCGTTGCTATGCATCACCTAGATGGGTCTTGCCTGTGCGTAGGATTTTTTTTTTGAAATTACTGCGTTCCCCAACAGTGGCATCCGAGCCAGGTCTATGCGTAGACGTTATATGCACGAGTAGAACCCAAAGGAGTTGTGGGCGTGGGTATATAAATATTGCTTGCCGTCACTAGTTGATTCTTGTTTCAGCGGTATTGTTGGATGAAGCGGCTCAGACCGACATTCCGCGTACGCTTACGCGAGACTAGTTCTACCGACGTGCTTCGCACACAGGTGGCTGGTGGGTGTCAGTTTTTCCAACTTTACTTGAATCGGATTCAATGAACATGGTTCTTTCTGAAGATAAAAAAGCAATCACTATACCGCGTTATGGTTTTTGATGCGTAGGTAAGAACGGTTCTTGCTCAGCCCGTAGCAGCCACGTAAAACTTGCAACAACCAAGTAGAGGACATCTAACTTGTTTTTGCAGGGCATGTTGTGATGTGATATGGTCAAGACATGATGCTAAATTTTATTGTATGAGATGATCATGTTTAGTACAGAGTTATCGGCAACTGGCAGGAGCCATATGGTTGTCGCTTTATTGTATGAAATGCAATCGCCATGTAATTGCTTTACTTTATCACTAAGTGGTAGCGATAGTCGTAGAAGCAATAGTTGCCAAGAGGACAACGATGCTTCGATGGAGATCAAGGTGTCAAGCCGGTGACGATGGTGATCATAACGGTGCTCTGAAGATGGAGATCAAAGGCACAAGATGATGATGGCCATATCATATCACTTATATTGATTGCATGTGATGTTTATCCTTTATGCATCTTATTTTGCTTAGTTCGACAGTAGCATTATAAGATGATCTCTCACTAAATTTCAAGGTATAAGTGTTCTCCCTGAGTATGCACCGTTGCTACAGTTCGTCATGCCGAGACACCACGTGATGATCGGGTGTGATAAGCTCTATGTTCACATACGACGGGCGCAAGGCAGTTTTGCACACGCGGAATACTCAGGTTAAACTTGACGAGCCTAGAATATGCAGATATGGCCTCGGAACACCGAGACCGAAAGGTCGAGCGTGAATCATATAGTAGATATGATCAACATAGTGATGTTCACCATTGAAAACTACTCCATCTCACGTGATGATCGGACATGGTTTAGTTGATATGGATCACATGATCACTTAGATGATTAGAGGGATGTCTATCTAAGTGGGAGTTCTTAAGTAATTTGATTAATTGAACTTTAATTTATCATGAACTTAGTACCTGATAGTATTTTGCATGTCTATGTTGTTGTAGATAGATGGCCTGTGCTGTTGTTCCGTTGAATTTTAATGCGTTCCTAGAGAAAGCTAAGTTGAAAGATGATGGTAGCAACTACACGGACTGGGTCCGTAACTTGAGGATTATGCTCATTGCTGCATAGAAGAATTACGTCCTGGAAGCACCGCCAGGTGACAAACCTGCTGCAGGAGCAACACCAGATGGTATGAACGTCTGGCAGAGCAAAGCTGATGACTACTCGATAGTTTAGTGTGCCATGATTTACGGCTTAGAACCGGGACTTCAACGACGTTTTGAACGTCATGGAGCATATGAGATGTTCCAGGAGTTAAAGTTAATATTTCAAGCAAATGCCCGGATTGAGAGGTATGAAGTCTCCAATAAGTTCTACGGCTGCAAAATGGAGGAGAATAGTTCTGTCAGTGAACATATACTCAGAATGTTTGGGTACCACAACCACTTGACTCAGCCGAAAGTTAATTTTCCTAATGATAGTGTCATTGACAGAGTTCTTCAATCACTGCCACCAAGCTACAAGAGCTTCGTGATGAACTATAATATGCAAGGGATGGATAAGACGATTCCCGAGCTCTTTGCAATGCTAAAGGCTGCGGAGGTAGAAATCAAGAAAGAGCATCAAGTGTTGATGGTCAACAAGAACACCAGTTTCAAGAAAAAGGGTAAAGAGAAGAAGGGTAACATCAAGAAGAACGGCAAGCAAGTTACTGCTCAAGTGAAGAAGCCCAACTCTGGACCTAAGCCTGAGACTGAGTGCTTCTACTGCAAAGGGACTGGTCACTGGAAGCGGAACTGCCCCAAGTATTTGGCGGAGAAGAAGGATGGCAAAGTGAAAGGTATATTTGATATACATGTTATTCATGTGTACCTTACTAATGCTCGCAGTAGCGCCTGGGTATTTGATACTGGTTCTGTTGCTAATATTTGCAACTCGAAATAGGGGCTACGGATTAAGCGAAGATTGGCTAAGGACTAGGTGACGATGCGCGTGGGAAATGGTTCCAAAGTCGATGTGATCGCCGTCGGCACGCTACCTCTACATCTACCTTCGGGATTAGTTTTAGACCTAAATAATTGTTATTTGGTGCCAGCGTTGAGCATGGACATTATATCTGGATCTTGTTTGATGCGAGATTGTTATTCATTTAAATCAAAGAATAATGGTTGTTTTATTTATATGAGTAATATCTTTTATGGTCATGCACCCTTGATGAGTGGTCTATTTTTACTAAATCCTGATAGTAGTGATACACATGTTCATAGTATTGAAGCCAAAAGATATAAGTTTAATAATGATAGTGCAAATTATTTGTGGAACTACCGTTTAGGTCATATTGGTGTAAACCACATGAAGAAACTCCATGCTGATGGACTTTTGGAATCACTTGATTATGAATCACTTGATGCTTGCGAACCATGCCTCATGGACAAGATGACTAAGACTCCGTTCTCCGGAACAATGGAGCGAGCAACAGACTTGTTGGAAATAATACATACTGATGAATGCGGTCCAATGAGTGTTGATGCTCACGGCGGGTATCGTTATTTTCTTACCTTCATAGATGATTTGAGCAGATATGGGTATATCTACTTGATGAAACATAAGTCTGAAACATTTGAAAAGTTCAAAGAATTTCAGAGTGAAGTGGAAAATCATCTGATACGTCCATTTTGCATCATGCTTTTATATTGATATTTATTGCATTATGGGCTGTTATTACACATTATGTCACAATACTTATGCATATTCTCTCTCATTTTACAAGGTTTACATGAAGAGGGGGAATGCCGGCAGCTGGAATTCTGGGCTGGAAAAGGAGCAAATATTAGAGACCTATTCTGCACATATCCAAAAGTTCTGAAACTTCACGGGAGCAAGTTTTAGAATATATAAAAATATTGGGTGAAAGAAGTACCAGAAGGGGGCCACCCACTGTCCACGAGGGTGGGGGGGGGGGGGCGCCCTACCCCCCTGGGCGTGCCCCCCTGCCTCGTGGGCCCCCCGGCAGCCCTCTGATGCCCATCTTTGGCTATATGGAGTCTTTCGTCCAGGAAAAAAATGATAAGCACGCTTTCGGGACGAAACTCCGCCGCCACGAGGCGGAACCTTGGCGGAACCAATCTAGGGCTCCGGCGGAGCTGTTATGCCGGGGAAACTTCCCTTCGGGAGGGGGAAATCGTCACCGACGTCATCACCATCGATCCTCTCATCGGGAGGGGGTCAATCTCCATCAACATCTTCACCAGCACCATCTCATCTCAAAACCTAGTTCATCTCTTGTATCCAATCTTTGTATCCAAACCTCAGATTGGTACGTGTGGGTTGCTAGTAGTGTTGATTACTCCTTGTAGTTGATGCTAGTTGGTTTACTTGGTGGAAGATCATATGTTTAGATCCTTTATGCATATTAATACCCCTCTAATTATGAACATGAATATGATTTGTGAGTATTTACGTTTGTTCCTGAGGACATGGGAGAAGTCTTGCTATAAGTAGTCATGTGAATTTGGTATTCGTTCGATATTTTGATGAGATGTATGTTGTCTTTCCTCTAGTGGTGTCATGTGAACGTCGGCTACATGACACTTCACCATTGTTTGGGCCTAGAGGGAGGCACTGGGAAGTAATAACTCGATGATGGGTTGCTAGAGTGACAGAAGCTTAAACCCTAGTTTATGCGTTGCTTCGTAAGGGGCTGATTTGGATCCATATGTTTCATGCTATGGTTAGGTTTACCTTAATATTTATGTTGTAGTTGCGGATGCTTGCAATAGGGGTTAATCATAAGTGAGATGCTTGTCCAAGTAAGGGCAGTACCCAAGCACCGGTCCACCCACATATCAAATTATCGAAGTACCGAACGCGAATCATATGAACGTGATGAAACTTAGCTTGACGATAATTCCCATGTGTCCTCGGGAGCGCTTTACTTTATATAAGAGTTTTCCCAGTCTTGTCCTTTGCTACAAAAAGGATTGGGACATATTGCTGCACCTTATTTACTTTTACTATTTGTTACCCGTTACCAATTACCTTATCACAAAACCATCTGTTACCGATAATTTCAGTTCTTGCAGAAAATACCTTGCTGAAAACCACTTATCATTTCCTTTTGCTCCTCGTTGGGTTCGACACTCTTACTTATCGAAAAGGCTATGATAGATCCCCTACACTTGTGGGTCATCAAGATACTTTTTTCTGGCGCCGTTATCGGGGAGTGAAGCGCCTTTGGTAGGTGGAATTTGGTAAGGAAAAATTTATATAGTGTGCTGAAATTTACTATCACTTGTTACTATGGAACATAATCCTTTGAGGGGATTTTTCGGGGTATCTTCACCCCGACCAGTAGAGAAAAGAGTTGCTCCTCAACCTACTGAACCTACTAAAAATGTTTACTTTGAAATTCCTTCAGGTATGATAGAGAAACTGCTAGCTAATCCTTTCACAGGTGACGAAACATTACATCTCGATTTGCACCTATGTGGATGAAGTTTGTGGATTATTTAAGCTTGCAGGTATGCCCGAGGATGTTATCAAGAAGGTCTTCCCTTTATCTTTGAAGGGAGATTCATTGACATGGTTTAGGCTATGTGATGATATTGGATCATGGAACTACCAACGATTCAAATTGGAATTTCATCAGAAGTTTTATCCTATGCATCTTGTTCATCGTGATCGTAATTATATATATATAATTTTTGGCCTCGCGAAGGAGAAAACATCACTCAATCTTGGGGGAGGCTTAAGTCAATGTTATATTCATGCCCCAATCATGAGCTCTCAAAAGAAATGATTATTCAAAAAATTTATGCTCGACTTTCTTCAGTAATCGCTCCATGCTCGATACTTCTTGTACTGGATCTTTTATGATGAAGACTATTGAATTCAAATGGGATTTATTGGAAAGAATTAAACACAACTCTGAAGATTGGGATCTCGACGAAGGTAAGGAGTCAGTTATGACACCTAGTTTTGATTGTGTTAAATCTTTTATGGATATCGATATTTTTCGTAAATTTAGCACTAAATATGGACTTGACTCTGAGATAGTAGCTTCTTTCTGTGAATCTTTTGCTGCTTATGTTGATCTCCCCAAGGAGAAGTGGTTTAAATATCATCCTCCCATAGAAGTAAAAGTAGCTGCACCTATTAAAGTTGAAGAAAAGACTATCACTTATAATGATCCTATTGTTCCTACTTCTTATGTTGAGAAACCACCTTTCCCTGTTAGGATAAAGGATCATGCTAAAGCTTCAACTGTGGTTCATAAAAGCAATATTAAAACATATACACCTCCTGAGCAAGTTAAAGTTGAACCTAATATTGCCATTGTTAAAGATCTCTTGTCTGATAATATAGATGGGCATGTTATTTATTTCTGTAATGAAACTGCTAGAATTGCTTAACCCCGTGATAAAGATAAACCTAGACCTGTGGTATGCATGCCTATTATTTCTGTTAAAATAGGAGATCATTGTTATCATGGCTTATGTGATATGGGAGCTAGTTGAAAGATCGTGGATGTCGCCTAGAGGGGGGGGGGTGAATAGGCGCTTTAAAATAATTACGGTTTAGGCTTGAACAAATGCGGAATAAACCTAGCGGTTAATTTGACAAGCACAAAACCTACAACAACTAGGCTCACCTATGTGCACCAACAACTTATGCTAAGCAAGATAAACAACTAAGTGATAGCGAGATATATGACAAGAAACAATATGGCTATCACAAAGTAAAGTGCATAAGTAAAGGGGCTCGGGTAAGAGATAACCGAGGCACGCCAAGACGACGATGTATCCCAAAGTTCACACCCTTGCGGATGCTAATCTCCGTTTGGAGCTGTGTGGAGGCACAATGCTCCCCAAGAAGCCACTAGGGCCACCGTAATCTCCTCACTCCCTCGCACAATGCAAGATGCCGTGATTCCACTGTCGGATTTTGGGTTCCGGCACACCCTTGAGGTTCGAACACTGGGGTGCGCGCGGAGATTTCGCCTCCTACCTACCTGCACCCCTCCGCCATGCTAGGATCTAAAACTAAGGAAAGAACAACGCAAGAGACACAGGGTTTATACTGGTTTGGGCCACCGTTGTGGTGTAATACCCTACTCCAGTGTGTGGTGTGGTGGATTGCCTCTTGGGCTGATGATGATGAACAATACAAGGAAGAACAGCCTCGCGAGGGTCTGTTCTTGGCTGGGGCGATGAACTGCTCGTAGGAGTTCAGTCACCTTTCTCTCTCTCTCTCTCTGCTTCCTCCAACCAACCGAACCCCTTTTCGAGAGACCCCTGCTTTGTGGGTGGCTGGTCCTATTTATAGAGGCCCTGGTCCTCTTCCCAAATATCGAGCGGGAAGGGAGCCAACAATGGCGGGCTAATTTGAAGGAGGACAACAAGTATTAGCTATCCTGACAAAAGTAGTCTTCACCTGCGCAAAGCTCTGGTGTTGACGCCGTCTTGGGCTCCACGGTGACCTCCATCTCGTAGTCCTCCTGGTCTTGGTCTCGTTGCACCGAAATGGCAACCTTTGCCTGATGCCTCGGTACTCCGCGGCTGCGCTTGCCCCCTTTGCACCAAAGAGGAAAGGAGGATGCTGCGTGGGCTGGCACCCGCCTGGCGCCCTGAGTCGTCATGGCTTGCGTCACGGGCACCTCGTGAGGTACCCCACCTTGATCTCTCCGCCTCCTCGTGAGCCAGCCTGACGAGGCCGCGCCTGAGGAAGCTCCGCGTCGTCCGCCCCGCGAGGCTTGGCCCCTCGCGAGGGTCTTGGGTTTGTGTTGGTGAAGACGGGCCGTGCTGGGCCCCCCTTTGAGCCACGCCGCAGGCCGCAGGCAGGCAAGTCTGGGGACCCCCGTTCCCAGAACACCAACAGTAGCCCCCAGGCCCAAGGCGCGCCCGGACTTGGCCGTGCAGGGAGGCGGAAGGGCAAGAGCGAAGCGCCGCGGGCCCTAACAGCCTGTGGCCTTGGGCGCCACGTGGCGGTTGATTGGACGTGGGCGTCTCCCCTGCCCGACGACGCCTCGGCAACTGCATGGATTGGACAAGTCCCTGCATGCAAAAACGGGTCATGATTACCTGCGATCGTGGAGGTCGTCGGTTGGCCTTCGCCGGCCATAAGTACGGAACGGCGCGCGCCCTTCCACTCCATCCCTCCTTGCTTCTCCTTCTTCCCAATCCTTGCTCCGTCTTGCCGCGATGACTCCGATCCGCTGGTTCTCGACGGCAGAGAAGGGAAAGGCTCCCCGAGAGGGGCCAGACCCACTCCCACCGAAGAAACGGCTCATCCCCCGTGGCCCGGACGAGGGGGCCCTTCAGGTGGTGCCGAGGCCTTTGTGCGAGCGGGCGCCGCCGGGGTTCCCGCTTCCATTGTACGCCCACGTCGAGGGCCCCGGAGGAGCTGATGCTGACCGCCACGGGAGGCGCCGCCGTCGGCGCTGATGGGTCATGAAGGTGTGGGTCGTCCCCCCTGGGGTCCACACCGAGGGCTCCTCCCATGAGTTCGTGCTCCACGTCACCATTCCTCTTCAGTCTTGGATCCGCCTGCCTCCCTTCTTTGCCTCCATCATCCCGCGGGGGAGCCCCTGGAGCTCTGGCTGCAGCACGCCGGCTGCAGCACCCTCGTGACCGAGGCAGAGGTCGCGGTCGTCGCCCCGGGCGAGGTCTACATGACTCGGGGCTGGAGAGAGATCGCCCGGGTTTGCAGGACAAGGGGCGTCTTCGCGATCCACTTGGACTATGACGGTGCTTCGGTGATGCTCTTCAAGGTCTTCGATGCGAGCAGGCGCCGGCTGGAGTGCTGCCCCGGGGAAGGTGGCCTGGGCCCTGCTACGATGAGGACTGGGCTCGCCACCCGCTCCCTTGGAGGCTCCTCAGGCGGTGGAGACGTCGGAGGTTCCAGCGACTCCGGCGAGTTCTTCGCGACTCCGGAGACGAGCGACGACAGCTACGAGCCCCCCGAGCCGGCGCCGCTCCTGGAGCAGGGCGGGCTCGTCAGGCCGCCGTCGACTCTAATCTGGATGGGGTTGGCATCGATGATTGACGGCCCACCATTGATGATGGCGTCTGTTGTAAGAATGCGCGTAGTTTGCGTCTCTTCAGGATCTGTTCCCTGCGAGGAACCAAAAACGCGCCCCGTGGGGGCTTGTAAGGTGCCTGTGATCCTGTTTTGTTAATATAACCCTTGTCGTAAATTTGCGCGAGTTGCTCATTCCGTCTTAGCTCGGTCCTCCCTTTCGAACCTCACGAGGGCTTGGTGCTCTTCACCGACAGGTCCCAGTCTCAAGGCGGCTTCAGCCGTCGCTGGTATGCCAGGTCGCGATGCCGTGGTCAAGGCCAGGAGGTGAGCGACCCGGAGTTCGGTAAGAGCCCCTGAGTCGCGATGCTCAGGAGGTCCCCTTTGGCACCCAAGCAGCCGTCGTTCGGTGAGAAAGGAGAGCGGCGTCGCTAACATGGGATAGCATTAGGTGCGGGGATGGTGCCATGGTAGCCGGCGCTTCCGGGCGATGACTTATCTCGAGGATCAGGGGCCGCTCTCTGGTGTGTCGCTGGGTCCATGCATCGGCAGGCGCGAGGCTGCTTGGCGAGGTCCTCGTGTGTCTCTCCCCTCTCGCTTTTGCTCCCCTTTCTGCTCTACGTCCTCGGGTCCCGGCCCTCGAGCGAGTCTCAGCCGTCGCTGGTATGCCAGGTCGCGATGCCGTGGTCAAGGCCAGAGGGTGAGGGCTGGAGAGCCAGTAGGAGCCCTGAGTCGCGATGCTCAGGCACCCCCCCTTCAACGTGCAAGCGGTTCACGCGGACGAGAGCGAAGGAGACACCGCAAGGGCCTCGCCTGACGCAGCTCCTTCGGGAGGTCCTGCAGGTCCATCATAGAAAAAGCAAAGGGTTGCCATGACAATTGACGGTCAGCCGTGGGTTGCTTCCGAGGGGTAGTGAGGCACTGAAGGCTTGACGAGGTGACGCTATGCGGGGCTGCCGCGGCCAGAGCTCAGCCATCCAGGTTTGTCAGCGTTGCAGGGACGGACCCATGCGCAAGCGTCGTGCCGTTTGGGAGCAGCTTCGTTAGTTGGCGTCAGCTGAGCAGGCAACTGGGTAAAACACATTAGCCGCGAAGGAGTGGACTCGTTCAAATAGATGCTGGGAATGCGGAGATCACTGGGTCAGGCCCGAGCGACTTGGGGGTGATGCAGCCCGAGGGGCGCCCCCAACAAGGTAAGCTAATGACATGTAATAAAAAGGGATACACGCCGCAGGGACGGACCCACGCGGCCTGGGAATAATGCAGCCCTGGGGGGGGGCGCTCCCAGTTGGAAGTGAAACTAGAGAGATGTCACCTGATGATGTTTGAGGACGAAGGAGTGTTGGTGTAGTAGACTCGGTGGGCTGCGGAAGCTGATCCTCATGAGCCCCCAGGCCCAGGGGCCTCGGGAGGCTCCGGAGGTGCTGGCGGCTCCTCGCGGACCATCTCCATCTCCGCCAGGGCGGTGGAACGCCTGGCCTCTCGTGCCTCCGCGATGCCCCTCATGAGGCGCTGGTACATGTCAGCCGCGCTCGGCAAGCCATAAGGCATGCGAACGTAGCTGTGGGGTGGACCTCCGCAGCGCCCCACTTGCGAGGGCCAGAGGCGCTCCAGGGAGGCGACTTGGTTGAGCCCTGGTACATCGATGCAGACGTGCAGCCCGCCATCCTCGCCTGGATGGGGGGCCACTGCTGGTAGGCGACGGCCGCCTCTCATGACTCTTGACTCCTATAGCTCCTGAATGGCCTTGCTGACGAACTCCTGAGGGTCTGGATCTCCTTGCCTTGCTCCTTCTCAAGGGAAACGTGCTTCAAAACACGCCTCCAGGTGGTGCCCAAGCGCCTCCCTCGTGACCCTAGCTAGGTCGGTGGCCCTCCAGGGGAGAGCCCCGGAGCCCTGCCCGAGGAGGGCGCCAGACGCGCTTTTCTATGCGATGGAGGGAGGTTCCCCCTGGGCAGGCGCGGGCCCAGAGGGGCCTGCCTCCTAAGGGGCCGGGCCGGACGATGTCTTCTTCTTCTTGGGGGCGGCCTCGGGAAGCCTCCTGCTTCCGCGATCCGGGTCTTCCAGTGATGCGGCCTGAAAGGCTTGTTCCAGGGAACACACCGCGTCCTTCTCTTCACATGGCACCGTGATGACTCCGCCGCTTCCTGGCATCTTGAGGACGTTGTAGCCGTGGTGAGTTACGACCATGAACTTGGCCAGCGCTGGGTATCCAAGGATGGCGTTGTACGGTAGGCGAATGTGGGTGACGTTGAAGTCAATGAGCTCGGTGCGGTAGTTGTCGCGTGCCTCGAAGGTGACAGGGAGGCGGACCTGCCCAATCGGGACCGTGGAGCCGTCGGTGATACCGGAGAAGGGCTTGGTTGGCTGAAGCTGGCTGTAGGGCACTTGGAGGTTGTTGAATGTTTCCACGGACAGGACGTTGAGCCCTGCCCCGCCATTGATGAGGGTCTTGGTGACCACCACATTGCTGATGATTGGGGAGCAAAGCATCGGGAGAACTCCGGCTGTAGCCGCACACTTGAGCTGATCTGCTGAGCTGAATGTGATGGCGCACGCCGACCACCTGAGAGGGCGCGTGGCTTCGAGCCTGGGGAGGACTGTGTTCACTTCACGGGCGAACTGCTTGAAGATGTGTTGAGAGGCTGGGGCTTGAGCCCCGCCCAGGATGCAGGCGATCGCGCGCGGCTCCTGGAAGTCCCCAGCCTCCTTGTCCTGGTGGCGGTCATCGTTTCTCCTTGGTTGCGGCGGCAGCGGTGGGAGGCCTGCGTTGCCTTGCGAGCGATCCTCGCGAGGCTGATCCCTCCAGTCTCCCTCGCAAGGCTGATCCCTCCATCCTCTCTCACGAGGCGGGTCTTGCCAGCGATCCTCGTGAGGTAGGTCGCGCCACCCTTGGCACGGGCCACGGTCTTCCCAGCGTCCTGCGTTCCTTCCTCCTCCTCGACCGTAGCCCCGGCCACCGCGGTCAGGGCGACGGCCGATCCTTCCTTCTCGCACAACTCGGAGTTCTTGACATTCGTTGGTGTTGTGGGTGTGGAGGTCGTGGTACACACAGTACCGGCCGCCCTTGGAAGGTTCAGGCTAATCTCTGCCCCACTTGGTGTCTGGTTCTGCCGCGAGCACGGCAGCCCCCTTGCGCTTCACATCCTTGGCCTTGAGCTTCTTCTCCTCTGGGTCTGCGGCAGGCAGCTCGAGGAGGGAGAGACGCCCTTCCTCAGCCCTGGCGCACTTGTTTGCCAGGTTGAATAGCTCCAAGGAAGTGCACAGGTCTTCATGCATCGCCAGCTCCTCCTTCATCTTGACGTCGCGCACGCCGTCGGAGAAGGCTGAGATGATGGCCTCTTCAGTCACCTTGGGAATCTTGAGGCGTGCGTTGTTGAAGCGCTGGATGTACTTCTGCAGGGTTTCCCCGGGCTGTTGCTTGATGCGGCGCATGTCGCTCACGGCGGGTGGCCGGTCGCGAGTGCCTTGGAAGTTGGCGATGAAGCGGGTGCGCATCTCGTCCCAGGAGGAGATTGTGCCTGGAGCCAGGTTCAGGAGCCAGGTGCGGGCCCCGTCCTTGAGTGCCATGGGGAACCAGTTCGCCATGACCTTCTCGTCTCCGTTGGCAGCTTCGATGCCCAGCTCGTAGAGCTGGAGGAACTCTGCAGGGTCAGCTGTGCCGTCATAGCGAGGAGGAAAGTCTGGCTTGAACTTGCCGGGCCACGCGACGCTGTGTAGTTCGGTGGTGTAGGCGCGGCAGCCTGCTGTGGCCACGGGTGGCCTTGGGTGACGGGGAGCTTGGTCTTGCATGTCCCCACGTGCTGCAGCTAAGAGCAGCGCGGGGTCTTGACGCGCGGGAGTAGGAGCATGGTCGCGACGTGCTGGAGCAGGGAGCGCCCGGGCAGCTTCTTGCGGGCGAGGGACTTCCTGGCAGATCTGCTCTTGCCGCGCTGGCGCCTGACGGAGCGGGTTCCGCCCAGGGGCCACGCGCCTTGGATCCATGGCATCTTCTTGAGGAGGAGGCGGCCGGGGCGCCGCCGGAGCCTCGTCGCCCGCGCGGGGCGGGGTGCGGTGCAGTGGAACGAATGGCGCAGGAGAGCCCCCCCGCGGCGCGGACGAGCTCGGCGACGCGGTCGAGCCATTCTTCGTAGACGTCGTCGACGGGAAAGTAGCGCAGGTGCTCGTTTGCCGCGATGAGCGCGGCCCGAGCCTCCATGGACGCGCGAAGCGCGCGGGATGAAGATCCAGCCGGGGCGAGGGAGGGAGTGGCGGTGCGGCCGTCTTGCCGCACGGATGGATGCTGGGACGATGCTTGCCGCTCGTCCCCCGCCAGGCCGGTGGCGGCGTTGACGACAGGTGATGGGGAACGGCGTGGATGCCCGCCGACAGGGGCCGTCTGGGTGACGCGGGAAGCAAGTGCGGCCCGGTGCTCGGCGCGGGCCCGACAAGCGTCAGACTTGGGGCGTGATGGTCGGAGGAGAACGGGGCGGTGGAAGACGAATTCCGGCGCACCCCTACCTGGCACGCCAAATGTCGGATTTCGGGTTCCGGCAGACCCTTGAGGTTCGAACACTGGGGTGCGCACAGAGATTTCGCCTCCTACCTACCTGCACCCCTCCGCCATGCTAGGATCTAAAACTAAGGAAAGAACAACGCAAGAGACACAGGGTTTATACTGGTTCGGGCCACCGTTGTGGTGTAATACCCTACTCCAGTGTGTGGTGTGGTGGATTGCCTCTTGGACTGATGATGATGAACAATACAAGGAAGAACAGCCTCGCGAGGGTCTGTTCTTGGCTGGGGCGATGAACTGCTCGGAGGAGTTCAGTCACCTTTCTCTCTCTCTTTCTCTCTCTGCTTCCTCCAACCGACCGAACCCCTTTTCGAGAGACCCCTGCTTTGTGGGTGGCTGGTCCTATTTATAGAGGCCCTGGTCCTCTTCTCAAATATCGAGCGGGAAGGGAGCCAACAATGGCGGGCTAATTTGAAGGGGGACAACAAGTATCAGCTATCCTGACAAAAGTAGTCTTCCCTGCGCAAAGCTCTGGTGATGACGCCGTCTTGGGCTCCATGGTGACCTCCATCTCGTAGTCCTCCTGGTCTTGGTCTCGTTGCACCGAAATGGCAACCTTTTCCTGATGCCTCGGTACTCCGCGGCTGCGCTTGCCCCCTTTGCACCAAAGAGAAAAGGAGGACGCTGCGCGGGCTGGCACCCGCCTGGCGCCCTGAGTCGTCATGGCTTGCGTCACGGGCACCTCGTGAGGTACCCCGCCTTGATCTCTCTGCCTCCTCATGAGCCAGCCTGACGGGCCGCGACCGAGGTAGCTCCGCGTTGTCCGCCCCGCGAGGCTTGGCCCCTCGCGAGGGTCTTGGGTTTGTGTTGGTGAAGACGGGCCGTGCTGGGCCCCCCTTTGAGCCACGCCGCAGGCCGCAGGCAGACAAGTCTGGGGACCCCCGTTCCCAGAATGCCGACATCCACTAAGGGACCCTTGAGGGCGGTCACCGAACCCGTACAAATGGCAACCCTTGGGGGCGGTCACCGAACCCTTACACTTTGGCAACCCTTGGGGGCGGTCATCGGTACCCGTCAAATTGCTCGGGGCGATCTCCACAACCTAATTGGAGACCCCGACGCTTGCCCAGAGCTTTACACCACAATGATTGAGCTCCGAACACCACCAAGGTTGGGGTTAACTCCCCAACGACACCACGAAGCTTCACCACAATGGAATATGGCTCCGAGGTGACCTCAACCGTCTAGGGCGCCCAAGTACCCAAGAGGAACAAGCTCAAGGGTAAGAAGCACCCAAGAGTAATAAGCTTCTCAACTTGTAACTTCCACGTATCACCATGGAGAACTCAAACCGATGCACCAAATGCAATGGCAAGGGCACACGGAGTGCCCAAGTCCTTCTCCCTCAAATCCCACCGAAGCAACTAATGCTAGGGAGGAAAATGAGAGGAAGAACAAGAAGGAGAACACCAAGAACTCCAAGATCTAGATCCAAGGGGTTCCCCTCACATAGAGGAGAAAGTAATTGGTGGAAATGTGGATCTAGATCTTCTCTCTCTTTTCCCTCAAAAACTAGCAAGAATCCATGGAAGGATTGAGAGTTAGCAAGCTCGAAGAAGGTCAACAATGGGGGAAGAACACGAGCTTAAAGGATAAGGTTCATTGGGGAAGAAGACCCCCTTTTATAGGAGGGGGAAAATCCAACCGTTATCTGCTCAGCCCGCACACGAGCGGTACTACCGCTCCACGAGCGGTACTACCGCTCAGGCGGAAGAAACAGGGAAAAGGAGCAACAAAACATGAACCTTGGGGCGGTAGTACCGCATATAAGCGGTACTACCGCTCACCCCAGCGGTACTACCGCTGGAGGAGCAGGACACGTGACCAAAAGAGGCAGGCAGAGCAGAGTATGGCGGCAGTGAAGCAAAAATGGTACTACCGCCCGACCGGAGTGGTGCTACCGCTTAGGCGGTACTACCGTGCCTTACTGCCATGCAACTACTGCTAAACCCGACACGAAAAGAGTAGGACCCAAAATCGAGGCGGTAGAAGAGCGGCACTGCAGCGGTACTATGGCTGAGAGCTCCAAGCGGTACTACCGCTTGGGCTCGCAGTACTACCGCTGGGATCAGACAAAAACCACACTCAAGAAAACAAGAACTGCCATAACTTCTGCATATGAGCTCCGAATTGAGCAAACTCAAGCTTGTTGAAAACAAGACGACGAGTAGCATCAAAACAACGACTGGTTATAGTAAGAAGAGGCAGGGGAGGTATGCCTAACAAATGGAGGAGTGAGACCTCCAACAGAGAAGAACGAGCATAACCTCCAACATCGAAAACATCATAGAAGATGCATGTGAACTCCGTTTTCGATGAACTCGAGCTTGTCATCAAGATGACCAAAAGCTCTAAGACTCACAAAGAGAACCAAACAAGAACCAAAAAAGATGATGCAAGGATGCAATGGTTTGAGCTCTCAGCGAACGATACGATCAAGCTACTCATCGAGAGCCCCCCCTTGATAGTACGACAATCGATCCTATAACCCGGTCTCCCAACTACCATCATGAGACCGGTAAAATAGAAAACCTATCAAGGGCAAACCTTTGCCTTGCACATGGTCCACTTGAGCTAGATGATGACGATCTTGACTCCCTCAAGTTGGACCACCTTTCTTGATTGTGTTGACTCGATGAAGACTAGTTGATTGCTCCCCCATACTCCACTATGGGTGAGCCACTCTTCCGCACATCTTCACAAGTCCATTGTCACCACAAAGGACGGCAAGCTTCAAGCATTTGATCTCTTCGTGATGCTCCACTTGAACTTGCACACCACAACCTTTCTTGATTGTGTTGACTTGATGAAGACTAGTTGATTGCTCCCCCATACTCCACTATGGGTGAGCCACTCTTCCGCCCATCTTCACAAGTCCATTGTCACCACAAAGGACGGCAAGCTTCAAGCATTTGATCTCTTCGTGATGCTCCACTTGAACTTGCACACCACAACCTTTCTTGATTGTGTTGACTTGATGAAGACTAGTTGATTGCTCCCCCATACTCCACTATGGGTGAGCCACTCTTCCGCCCATCTTCACAAGTCCATTGTCACCACAAAGGACGGCAAGCTTCAAGCATTTGATCTCTTCGTGATGCTCCACTTGAACTTGCACACCGCAACCTAACCCCACAAAGAACCCTCACGAAGACCATGGGTTAGTACACAAAGCGTAATTGACAATGCTTACCATACCATGGGATCACTTGATCCCTCTCGGTACATCTTCTACGCTTTGTGGGTTGATCAACTTGATTCACTCTTTGACTTAGTCTTGAGCAACCTCTCACAAGACCAATATTTAGGTAATTCCTTGAATAGCACCTTGGTCGACACAAACTATCCTTGAAACCAACACATGTACTCCAAGAAAAGCCTATGGACAAAACCTTCAAATATAACTCAAAGCAACCATTAGTCCATAGAGATTGTCCTCAATTACCAAAACCAAACATGGGGGCACCGCATGTTCTTTCACTAGTGCCAGTGCAATACCTTATTCCTTATACAAAGAAGTTATGCATGATATTGCACCTGCTGAGATGGAAGATATTGATGTCACAATTAAACTTGCCAATAGAGATACTATTTCACCAATGGGAATTGTTAGAGATGTTGAAGTCTTGTGTGGGAAAACTAAATATCCTGCTGATTTTCTTGTTCTTGGTTCCCCAAAAGATAGCTTTTGTCCCATTATATTTGGTAGACCCTTCTTAAATATTGTTAATGATACCATAGATTGCAAAAGAGATGTTACTATCGGTTTAGATGATATGACTCATGAATTTAATTTTTCTAAATTTAGTAGACAACACCAGGAAGAAGAATTACCTAGTAAGGATGAAATTATTGGTCTTGCTTCTATTGCCATACCTCCTAGTGATCCTTTAGAACAATATTTGCTAGACCATGAAAATGATATGTTTATGAATGAAAGAAGGGAATTGGATGAAGTATTCTTTAAACAGGAACCTATTCTGAAAAACAATTTACCTGTTGAAATCCTAGGGGATCCTCCTCCACCCAAGGGTGATCCCGTGTTTGAGCTTAAACAGTTACTTGATACTCTTAAATATGCTTATCTTGATGAGAAAAAGATATATCCTGTTATTATTAGTGCTAACCTTTCATAGCATGAGGAAGAGAGATTATTGAAAACTCTGAAGAAGCACTACGCTGCTATTGGGTATACTCTTGATGATCTTAAGGGCATTAGTCCCACTCTATGTCAACATAAAATTAATTTGGAAGAAGATGCTAAACCAGTTCGTGATCATCAACGCCGGCTGAATCCTAAAATGAAAGAAGTGGTAAGAAAGGAGATACTAAAGCTCCATGAGGCTGGAGATAGAACTGCACATAAGGTACTGCAATCTGGTTTTAATTGGCCTACTCTCTTCAAGGATGCCCATAAGTTTGTCTTATCTTGTGATGAATGTCAAAGAATTGGTAATAGTAGTAGACGTCAAGAAATGCCTATGAATTATTCACTTGTCATTGAACCATTTGATGTTTGGGGCTTTGACTATATGGGACCTTTTCCTTCCTCTAATGGTTATACACATATTTTAGTTGCTGTTGATTATGTTACTAAGTGGGTAGAAGCTATTCCAACTAGTAGTGCTGATCATAACACTTCTATTAAAATGCTTAAAGAAGTTATTTTTCCAAGATTTGGAGTCCCTAGATATTTAATGACTGATGGTGGTTCACATTTTATTCATTCCGTAAAATGCTTGCTAAATATGATGTTAATCATAGAATTGCATCTCCTTATCACCCCCAGTCTAGTGGTCAAGTAGAATTGAGTAATAGAGAACTCAAATTAATTTTGCAAAAGACTGTTAATAGGTCTAGAAAGAATTGGTCCAAGAAACTTGATGATGCATTATGGGCCTATAGAATTGCATATAAAAATCCTATGGGTATGTCTCCGTATAAAATGGTCTATGTAAAAGCATGTCACATACCTCTCGAACTAGAACACAAGGCTTATTGGGCTATTAAAGAACTTAATTATGATTTTAAACTTACCGGTGAGAAGAAGTTATTTGATATTAGCTCACTTGATGAATGGAGAACCCAAGCCTACGAAAATGCCAAGTTGTTTAAAGAAAAAGTTAAAAGATGGCACGACAAAAGGACATTGTTGAGGAAATCGTTAACTGGTAGCTGCTCGGTTGGCTGGTGAGTAGGGGATTAATCGGCTAATCGGCAAGTTAATCAACCATTTAATCAATTAATCGGACGATTAATCGGTTTATTGGGTACTCGGTGACCATATGAGTAGGGATTAATCGGCAAGTTAACTGTTTAATCGGATGAATTCTTGAACAAGGCAAAAGGATACAAAAGCGTGAGTTTAATGTAGGTGATTATGTATTGCTATACAACTCTCGTTTAAGATTTTTTGCAGGAAAGCTTCTCTCTAAATGGGAAGGTCCTTACATTATCGAGCGGTGCCATAAAAATCAACAACTTCGAAGGCACCAATCCGAAGGTGGTGAACGGTCAAAGAATCAAACACTATATCTCAGGTAATCCCATAAATGTTGAAACCAATGTTATCGAAACCGTAACCCCGGAGGAATACATAAGGGACACTTTCTGGAACGTTTCAGACTCCGAAAAGGAATAGGTATGTGGTACGGTAAGTAAACCAACTCCAAAACAGTTTTTAAGGCAATATTTCTCTGTTTTGGAATATTTAGAAAAATAGAAAAATAAGCAGTAGTCCGGGAAGGACACGAGGGCTCCACGAGGGGGGAGGGCGCGCCCTACCCTACTGGGCGCGCCCCCTACCTCGTGGGCACCTCGTGTGCTCTCCGGACTCCGTTTTCGTACACGACACGTATTTTGGTCGGTAAAAATTCATTATATAATCTCCCGGGGGTTTTGACACCCATATCACACAAATATCTCTGGTCTTTGTTTTGAGCTGTCCTGCTGCAGATAAGCAACATGTCGTCCCAGGATTCGGAAGGAGAAAGCTACGTGGCTGATTAACCTGCAGATCCTAAGGTCTATGGGGATGTGGAGCATTGCGGTTGGACTACGGAAGAAGAAGAGGACTATGAACCTAAGGGAAAGGAGGAGACGAGCTTAGATGAAGATGAAGTCCCACTACCTCAACCTGGGGACATGCATGTGGAGTTCAAAAAGTCAAGCCTCCCGGATAGGGTAAAGAAACCTAAGATCGAGTTTATCCCTTTTCACCTCTTGCAGGAGAATAAGCAGGAACTATGCAAAAAGATACTAAGCTTGGAGCAGGAGATCGAGGACCTAAGGGACCAAAATTCTGTGCTCAAGCGCAAATTAAGGAAGAAGCCTACGCCATCAACAAAATCACCACCGTATCCACCCACAAAGAAGAATTGAGTATCTGGTATGGGCACTCCACTTGGCAACTGCCAAGCTTGGGGGAGTGCCCCGGTATCGTATCACCATCACTTTATCTTTACCGTTTTTCTTAGTTCAATCCTTTTGATAATATCTTGATCTAGTAGAATAAAAGTTCCTAGTGTGATCTAGCTATGAGTTTTGCTTTATTATCCTTCTATGTAATCGAGTCCGTGAGCTATATAATAAAGATTAGTGTTGAGTCAAGGGCTTGATTATTTTGCCATGATCCTATGGGAATAAAAGAAAAGAGAAAGAAATATAAAGAAACAAAGAGATCATGTGAGTCTTATGGAGAGTAATGAGCTCACATAGAAAGAGTATGATGAATAAAAGTTGTTGAGGGTTGACAAACACAGTTTTGGTCATCGTTGCAATTAATAGGAAGTAATAAAGAAAGATAGGTCTTCACATATAAATATACTATCTTGGACATCTTTTATGATTGTGAGCACTCATTAAAATATGACATGCTAAAGAGTTGATATTGGACAAGGAAGACAACGTAATGGGTTATGTTTTCTTACATCTGAGATGAATTATATTGTCTTGGATCTTCCAACATGATGAGCTTGCCTTTCCCCCTCATGCTAGCCAAATTCATTGCACCAAGTAGAGATACTACTTGTGCTTCCAAATACCCTTAAACCAGTCTTGCCATAAGAGTCCACCATATCTACCTATGGATTGAGTAAGATCCATCAAGTAAGTTGTCATCGGTGTAAGCAATAAAAATTGCTCTCTAAATATGTATGATTGATTGGTGTGGAGGAAATAAGCTTTATACGATCGTGTGATATGGAAGTAATAAAAGCGACAAATTGCATAATAAAGGTTATTGTAGAGGAAGGAAATACTTAAGAAAGCTTTGGTTTTTGTACCTATTGTTCAGCGTCCTGATTGGAATTTACCATTTGAAATTATGTGTGATGCTAGTGATTATGTTGTAGGGGCTGTTTTAGGACAAAGGGTTGATAATAAATTAAATGTTATCCAATATGCTAGTAAAACTCTAGACAGTGCTCAAAGAAATTATGCTACTACTGAAAAAGAGTTTTTAGCAGTTGTATTTGCTTGTGATAAGTTCAGACCTTATATAGTTGATTCTAAACTAACTATTCACATTGATCATGCTGCTATTAAATATCTTATGGAAAAGAAAGATGCTAAACCTAGACTTATTAGATGGATTCTCTTGCTTCAAGAATTTGATTTGCATATTATTGATAAAAAGGTAGCCGAGAACCCCGTTGCAGACAACTTGTCTAGGTTAGAGAATGTTCTTGATGACCCACTACCTATTAATGATAGCTTTCCTGATGAACAATTAGCTATCATAAATGCTTCTCGTACTGCTCCACGGTATGTTGATTATGCTAATTATATTGTTGCTAAAGTTATACCGCCTAGTTTCACATACCAACAAAAGAAAAAGTTCTTCTATGATTTAAGACATTACTTTTGAGATGACCCACATCTTTATAAAGAAGGAGTAGATGGTGTTATTAGACGTTGTGTACCTGAGCATGAACAGGAATAGATCCTACGCAAGTGTCACTCCGAGGCTTATGGAGGGCACCATGCTGGAGACAGAACTGCACATAAGGTATTGCAATCCGGTTTTTATTGGGCTACTCTTTTGAAAGATGCCCGTAAGTTTATCTTGTCTTGTGATGAATGTCAAAGAATTGGTAATATTAGTAGACGTCAAGAAATGCCTATGAAATATTCACTTGTTATTGAACCATTTGATGTTTGGGGTTTTGATTATATGGGACCGTTTGTTTCCTCTAATGGGTATACTCATATTTTAGTTGCTGTTGATTACGTTACTAAGTGGGTAGAAGCTATTCCAACTAGTAGTGCTGATCATAACACCTCTATTAAGATGCTTAAAGAAGTTATTTTTCTGAGGTTTGGAGTCCCTAGA
Source organism: Triticum urartu (assembly GCF_003073215.2). NCBI lineage: Eukaryota > Viridiplantae > Streptophyta > Magnoliopsida > Poales > Poaceae > Triticum > Triticum urartu. Next base: position 458,201,268 of record NC_053022.1, read on the forward strand.
TATTTAATGACTGATGGTGGCTCACATTTTATTCATGGTGTTTTTTGTAAAATGCTTGCTAAGTATGATGTTAATCATAGAATTGCATCTCCATATCATCCACAGTCTAGTGGTCAAGTAGAACTGAGCAATAGAGAGCTTAAATTAATTTTGCAAAAGACTGTTAATAGATCTAGGAAGAATTGGTCCAAGAAACTTGATGATGCATTATGGGCCTATAGAACTGCATACAAAAATCCTATGGGTATGTCTCAATATAAAATGGTTTATGGTAAGGCATGTCACTTACCTCTTGAACTAGAACATAAGGCATATTGGGCCATTAAAGAGCTTAATTATGATTTCAAACTTGCTGGTGAGAAGAGGCTTTTTGACATTAGCTCACTTGATGAATGGAGAGCCCAGGTGTCGGTGTCAAAACCGGTGGATCTCGGGTAGGGGGTCCCGAACTGTGCGTCTAAGTTGGATGGTAACAGGAGGCAGGGAACACGATGTTTTACCCAGGTTCGGGCCCTCTTGATGGAGGTAAAACCCTACGTCCTGCTTGATTTATTCTTGATGATATGAGTATTACAAGAGTTGATCTACCACGAGATCGGAGAGGCTAAACCCTAGAAGCTAGCCTATGGTATGATTATATGTTGTCCTACAGACTAAAACCCTCCGGTTTATATAGACACCAGAGGGGGCTAGGGTTACACAAGGTCGGTTACAAAGGAGGAGATATACATATCCGTATTGCCTAGCTTGCCTTTCACGCCAAGTAGAGTTCCATCCGGACACGAGACGAAGTCTTCAATCTTGTATCTTCATAGTCCAACAGTCCGGCCAAAGGATATAATCTGGTTGTCCGGATACCCCCTAATCCAGGACTCCCTCAGTAGCCCACGAACCAGGCTTCAATGACGATGAGTCCGGCGCGCAGTATTGTCTTCGGCATTGCAAGGCGGGTTCTTCTCCATCTTTCGAATGTTTGTAAAGCAGTGTCCGGTCCCATAAATGTTTGGACCTCTTGGCTTCTGTGCCCAATAATGGCTTTCTCCCACGTGTCGAATGAATACGAGGTGCCAGGGTGTTTTTACATTCGCCTCCCTAACCAGATAAATAAATTGTCTATTAAAGGGATGGGGATCCTTAGATCCGATCCATACCATCCTCCCTCAGCGAGAGTCCATCAGAGCGCGTTCCGGAAAGATCCATTCCAGCATGGCCGACCTCCGTAGCTCCTCCTCCCGCCCCCGAAGCCCTAAGCCCGGTGATTGGGAGAGGTGTTCAGTACCACACAGTCGTTTAGTCGAACTGCAGACTAAGGGATTTCTCCCTCCAGAGTACATGGTGCCCGTTTGAGCCGGGCTTGCCACCTACAATGGTGGGGAGCAAGCGGAGAGCTTTCCCTGTCCCTCTATGGGGGAACGGGTCTGCCTTGTTCCCTATCTATTAAGGGGACTCGGATTTCCAATTCATCCGTTCCTCCGCGGGCTCCTGGAGTTCTACGGCCTCCAATTACACAATTTCACCCCGCCTCCATCCTACATATCGCCAGCTATGTTGCTCTCTATGAGTTGTTCCTGGGCTGCGAGGCTCACTTCGAGCTGTGGAAAAGGCTATTTTGCCTCGTCCCTCGCACACAGAGGGGGTCACTTTATCAAGTGGGCGGAGCCGAAATATGGCGCATCGCCGATACCGGATACCTGTCCAGTACTCTGAAGAAGTCATTCGAAGACTGTCCTTCAGAATGGTTTTATATGGAGGACGTTCCCCTTTCGGACCCTGTTCGGCAGGGTCTTCTTGAGTTCAACAATGCTCCTCTGAAGAAACACCGAAGATGGCGCCCACGGAGCCCCTAGGTGGAAGACAATGGAGAAGTCCTCTATCTGATGAACCGAATTAAAGCACTGGCTCGGTCAGGATTGACAGTAATCGAAGTTATGTTGATTTGCATAATGCGGGGAGTGCAACCACTTCAATATCGTGGGCACCCCTTGTGGTGTTATAATGGGGCGGACGACGCCACCCGCTGCAGGTGTAAGGGTCCGGACAATGCTGCCACTTTAGCGAAAATTCTGTCCGAATTGTTCAAGGGTGAGGAAGAGGAGTTCACTCGCATCAAGCCACGGGATGGATTCTCCATGTACAATCCTCCAAGCTGGGTAAGTTACATCTCCCTACTCCCGTTTTTCCCGCATTCTTTGTCGTAAGTATTCACCTTGCCACTTTGCGGCAGGAACTGCGAAAAGCCATAAAGGAGGTCAGCAGCCCTTCTCCACAACCAGAGGACCCTGACCGGGCCCTCGACTCCGGACTTGAAGAAGATCCGGTTATATCTGTGGAGCTGATAGACCGGCAGTTCTATCAGTTAGGCTGCGATGATGCCATGGTGGCCATTACGGCCGACTATCCCGGACTGCTCCCTGCATCGCACGTAAGAAAAACCAAAAATCCCAACTCCAAAAACTAGGATCCCCCTTTTAGACACCTCACCCACCATACACATGGCATTTTTACAGGGAAGGCATTCGGGACGCCCTGCCGAACCCGCAACAACTCGCCCACAAGAGGCACCGAGGCCGGGTAGGCCAAAAAGGAAGGCGGTCAGGACGGAGACGCCGGCGCAAAGGTATGAAAAACCCCGCTCCGTGGTTGTCGTCTTTCTCGAAATATAATGATGCCCGTGTTTTTTTAACAGAAAAAATGCTCGCCGGAATATGTCCGACGATGTTACTAATGACGCTTCCACCAGTCGGGCGCCAGGACTGGACATAGAGGCGGAAGCCGATATAGGGCGGGCGCCGGATAATCCCCCTACAGAGGATGCGGATAGATTGTCCGCTACAAACTCAGAAGTGGAAAGTGCCCTGAATCATAGGCGCTGCCGAGCCGTACTCCGTGACGCTTGTTTCTCGCCAGAGGCATTTGATGCCTTCAATTCTGGAGAGGCGTATCTCCAAGTTTCTCAAGATGGTCTAGCCAGAGCCACGGATCAGTATGTAAAGGATGTGCGGGTAAGTAAATCTGATGATTTATATGTATCAGTAGCCCCTGAGACTTGAAACAGTTAGCAGAACTGATTTAAGGATCATCTTTATTGTGCAGGTTCTTACAGAGAAGAATACTAGACTGTCACAGGAGCTAGAGCAATGCAAGACCCAACTGCGGGCTGCTGTTGCCGCATTGCAGGAACTGAAAAAGTCACCTGCTGGTAACATTTACTTTAAAGAATGATGGTTACCATATAATGTGCGGCATGGCTGCAGATCTAACAATAGATGTCGCAGATGAATCCGGAGAAAATCCGGAGGACCAGCATGTTATGCGACAGCTAGAGGCTGGCAAACGCGTGCTGACTGAGGTTAGGCGGGAGAAAAACAATCTCCAAGATGCTAATATTAAGCTGAGCGTGGAACTAAAAGACGTTCATGGCCAGCTTGCAGACTCCGAGAAGGAGAATAAGCGGCTTCGGCGCGGCATTTTCAGTACTTGAATGAATCCTTTTAAAGGAGTTCGGCGAAGAAGCCGACTAACAACGTTATGTCTGTAGGTATGCTGACGGGTCGTCCCGCGGAGGAAATGCCTGGGCCTGCGGGTGATCTTCTATCTGAGCTGTCACATCTGCACGAACAAGTTCGGCAGGTGATGCAGGGTGTTGCCCAGGCCTTGTGGCCATCCGTCTCCCTACCAGAGGGCGTTGTAGAGCTTGCAGAGAAGCTCAAAGGAGCACAGTGGCGCTTCCGGTTATGGAAGATATCGGCCTGCTGACAGGGTGCCAGAGAAGACTGGGCCATGGTGAAGACGCGGTATACCAAGGCAGACCCAAATAACATGGCCGAGGTCAGACCTGTGGGGCCCGACGGAAAAGAGATCCCCGTTAGCTTAGTTTATGAGCAAGTAGAATTAGCCGCAAAGTATTCCCAACAGGATTGTAAGCTAGACCGCCTATGGGATGGTATAGAAGAGGAATTTAGTCAGTCTGCATGACTATGTAATGAAAGTGACATGTATAATGCCTTCTAGCCGGATCGTAGATCATTTTTCTTGGCGGACCTTTTCGCTTCAACCTCGGGACCCGATAGTCCGGAGTGTATTTAAATACCCGCTCAGTTATATAAGAACTGGGGTATGCGTGGAGACCAGGCGTAGGGGTCATTAGTGCTTGAACAAACAAGTACCCAACTAGTTATGCTATATTACATGGGTAGTAAGAAACATCTTCCATGGAGAATAGTTCCGTTAAGGGTTCCTTTCCCTGGGTAAGCATGCCCTAAAGTGCATGTCCGGACTGCGATAGGAAACGCAGGAAAAACATCTGGAGGTAGATATGGACAATAAATAAAAATCATCTTTTGTTCACCGACCGAATATTCCCTTAAGAACGCTAGCTTTCGGCTTCACCCAGTCTGAGGTACACGTTCGGCTGACCCGGCAGTAACAATCGCAGAGGTGCTCCCCTTATGCCCTAGCCGAATTAATAGGAACGTAGGGCATAAATACAAGAGCCAGGCAACCCAGCTTGGCCAAAACTTAAGTCATATCGATGCATATAATGGCGAAAAAAGGTACATGCGGAAGCATGAAACATGTTCGGGGCCTGAGGCCCAGATGAATAATTAAGCTTCTGTGAAAGAAGCCCCCAGGTATTATGTGCGCGGCTAGAGAATCTATAATGTGCAAGCGAGGCACAAGTTGGCCCTTAAAGGCCTAGAGAAATAATAAAAGAAAGGAAGAAAGAAAAACAAGACAGATAATGTATATGCAAAAAATGGACAAAGGGAGGGGACGAACATAGGGTCCGGCGCTAGGCGTAGAATCTTCGGAGCCTGGCCGCGTTCCATGGGTTCGGCTCGAGTCGACTAGTCGATGCATCCCGCAGTCGGTACGCTCTGCCGGTCAGAACTTGGTCAATAATGAAGAGACCTTCCCATTTGGGCTCGAGCTTGTTCTTTTTCTTATCCGGCAGGCATAGAACTAGTTCGCCAACGTTATAAGTTTTGGCCCGTACTTCTCTGCTTTGATATTTGCGAGCCTGTTGCTGATAAAATGCGGAACGGGCTTTGGCTACGTCGCGCTCCTCCTCCAGGGTGTCCAGACTGTCCTGCCGATCGAGCTCGGCTTCTCTTTCTTCGTACATGCGCACTCGAGGTGAGTCATGAATTATGTCACAGGGCAAGACTGCCTCTGCGCTGTACACCATAAAGAAGGGTGTGTATCCGGTACTACGATTCGGCGTGGTCCGCAGCCCCCAGAGTACGGAGTCGAGCTCCTCTACCCAGTGCGTGTTAGACTCCGTTAAGGAACACACTAATCTGGGTTTAATGCCGCTCATTATAAGACCATTTGCTCGCTCGACTTGTCCGTTGGTTTATGGGTGATAGACTGAAGCATAATCGAGCTTGATGCCCATTTTGCTGCGCCAGAGTTTTACCTCATCGGCTGTGAAGTTTGTACCATTGTCAGTGATGATGCTGTGGGGGACGCCATAACAGTGTACGACCCCAGATATGAAGTCTATCACTGGTCCGAATTCGGCTATTTTAACAGGTTTGGCCTCTATCCATTTGGTGAATTTATCCACCATGACCAGTAAGTATTTTTTCTTGGGGGTTCCCCCTTTAAGGGGTCCAACCATGTCAAGCCCCCAAACCGCGAAGGGCCACGTAATGGGGATTGTTTGGAGGGCGGTGGGTGGCATGTGGCTTCGATTTGCAAAGAGCTGGCAACCGGCGCAACGTTGGACCAAGTCCTGTGCATCTGCCCGGGCCGTTGGCCAATAGAATCTTGTACGGAAGGCCTTGCTTACAAGAGCCCGGGCTGCGCGTGATGACCGTCGAGTCCGGCGTGGATTTCTGCCAAAAGGTTCCGCCCTTCCTCTTCGGAGATGCACCTTTGAAGGACTTCGGTAGTGCTTTTTTTATACAATTCTCCATCGTGGACCCTGTAGGCCTTAGATCGCCGCACTATGCAGCGTGCCTCATTTTGGTCCTTCGGAAGTTCCTGCCTAGTTAGGTAGACCAGGAATGGTTCTGTCCATGGGGCTATCACTACAAAAAAAATAAACTTCCGTGATGATACGTGTTTGTCACAGTAGGTCGCTTTTTTTGTCATGCATGTACATCCATGACAAATTTATGACAGAATCAAGATAGTCATACCTGCGCTGTCGTAGAAGTGTTCCATGACATTACCAAAATTATCATCACGGAAGTGTCCACTTCCATGATGATAAATCGCGCGTCACAGAAGTGCTTTCGTCAAGGGTGACGACACGTGGCATCCACCGTAACGGAACGCCGTTAAGCTATCAGGTCAGGTTTTGGATCCGATAACCCGTTAACAGCCCCGACCAATGGGGATTTTCCACATGTAAAATCATCATTGGCTAGAGGAAACACGTGTCGGCTCATCATCGGGACAGATGCCATCCACTCACTGGACAGAAGGCGCCTATGATACGTCGGCACATGGCACGACCCAACAAGTTTAAATGGGCCGGCCCAACTAAAGGCCCACAAGATTTTGCGGACCATAATGGGCTGACCCAGCTAAAGGCCCACAAGATTTTGCAGACCATAATGGGCTGGCCCAGCTAAAGGCCCACAAGATTTCACGGGCCATAATGGGCTGGCCCAGGTAAAGGCCCACAAGATTTTTGTGTGCCATAATAGGCCGGCCCAGGTAAAGGCCCACAAAATTCTTGCGGATCATAATGGGCCAGCCCAGATAAAGGCCCATGAGATTTCACCGACATTAATGGGCCGGCCCAGCTGTAGGCCCACAAGATTTTGAGGACCTTAGTAGGCCGGCCCGTTAACTGGTTGCCATGTTTTGGGCCAAATGCCGGCCCATATTTGATACGGTCTATTAATGGCCTGCCACGCTCCGGGCCTAATAGTGGCCCATATGAGATCCGACCCATTAAAAGCCTACCACGTACTGGGCCAAATTACGGCCCAGATCAGGTCTGGCCCTTTAAGAGGTTTTGGGCCTAATTATGGCCCATATCAGATTCGGCCCGTCAACTTGACACTATGCTTTTGGGCCCACTTGCTAAAGGCCCACTTAGTAATTTGGTCTGATATTAGTTTGGGCCTGTTAAGGGCCCGTTTAACATTTCGGCCCTATATTAATTTCAGCCTGTTAAAAGCCCGTCATATAGTTGGGCCTAACTACGGCCCGGTTTGCATCCGGCCTGCTCACAGCCGATATCTGATTGGGCCAAACAAGGACCGAGACAATTTTTCGGCCTGTTAAAAGCCTGTGATTTGATTCGCACAATCATGGGCCGGGGTTCATTTCGGGCTGCTGCCGGCCCGTGAGCTGATCGGCACATTTCAGGCCCAACCTACATCGTGATTGCATGACGGCCCGATTATGTACCATAATTTTACGGCTTGGCTGATTTACTGCGAAGACAGGATATATATACAGTAAAATAACTGCAGCATCGTGAATAAGAAAAAACTTATACTATACAATAAAGAAATTATGGCATATTACATCCACTGGGCATCAAAGTTCGCCACTATGATAATAAAGCACAAGCAGACAACAGATTACATACACTGGGCATCAAAGATCACCACCAGTGCAAATAAACACGCCGACAAAATAATATACAAAACCGACAGCACTTCAATAGAGTTCAAGAAAGGTTAGCCCTGCTGGGGAGCTGCAGCATAAGCAGCTGAGCAAGATGATGAGACTGCGCTTGTTCAACACTTATATCTTCCTCACTCTGAAAGATAAACAAGCAGACAGATGACAAGTTTTGCACATAAAAGTATCAGTGCTGACAATTCATCACATTTCTTACTGACAAATAAAGTGACACAGTTTAAATTTGCATTAACACAATATGGTATTGTTCAGGTCAAGACATGGCAGGAAATGACATTGTGAAGGAGTTGGCAGCTTCACGACACCACTGGATTACAGATCAAGAACTCATAAGTATCAATGGTTAGTGTGCTGTCAATTTATACCATTTTAGATTGGCAAATAAAGAGATGGTTTAAATAATAGTAGAATGACATGACATTTTTCATAGTTAAGACATTGTAGAATATGACATTGTGCTGTAGTGGGTAGGTTCACCACACCACTGGATTACAGATGAAGAACAGAAGCATACATGCAGTGCAAAAGAAGATCACTTGCTCTGTATAGTTTAATTTACATGGTATGAAGAAGGAACTTGGTTGTACAACTAAAAACTTAAATTGAGAAAGGATGAACTTTTGTTTATGAACTACATATAATAAACTTTAAACAAGCAATTTGATGCAAACACCAAAAATAAACAGCTGTTTCAATCACGCCTAACCAAATATATACAACAAAGTTTGAAGGCTTGAGATGGACAAACTTACATTATTGGTGAAGACAGGCTCTATAAAGGCCTTGTCCATGCTGATGGGGGGGGGCAATTCAAGAAGTTTACCACATAATCTTCTTCAAAAGCATTGCCTTTATTCTACATTTTGTTAAGAGTAAATATAGATGTGATAATATACAAAAAAATGGAGAATATTTAAGATAAGATGAAGAGTGATGCTACATAACCAAGTAGCTATAAATGTAAGTGCATCGATACAGGCAAAAGGTACAACCAAGAGCAATGCACAACTAAACTTCTTCAGTACCAACCTTATGGTAAGAGTAAATATAGATCTGATGTGTAGAAAATGGAGGGCAAAGGAAAATAAGCTACAGAGTGATGGTACATGAACAACTACCTGTCATTATAAGTACACTGATAAAGGACAACATGTACTTACAAGAACAATGCAGAGCTAAAAAAACATTGGCATTGGATATATTCTACACTAATGTAACCATTCATACAGATTAGATAATTTGGAGCGAACAATTGATAAGCAAGCTATCATGCATACTGCTGTCACATAATGAACTAGGTATGTATGCAAGTACAGTGATACAGGAGAACAGGTACTAACAAGAGCAAAGAAGCGGGCAACATATTTGCGATATCCTGTCGTTCTTGTCAAACCGGAATTCTTCTTCGAGCAGATTTCCTGCAAAAAAGATCCATAAGGCACATGCGGAAAAGTAGAAGTTCAAATTGTCATGTGATTTCATAGACAGTACCTCATCCTGGGAACGAGACCAGTGCATAACAAGGTTTTTCCATTCAATGTCGTCTAAATTTAGCACAGGAGACTTCACCGGAAATTCGTTTATAGACTTGCCATCAAAGTGTGATTTCCTCAGGTAACACCGATACTGCTGCAATGCTTCCTTGAAAAGCACAAGCAAGCTTTGCTCGTCATGACTATCCAGATTGACCCTTGCCTAGTTACAACAATGTAATGTAAATCATTGATGTGTTCAATCAGCAGAAAACAGGAAAATAATAGCCATGAATAATAGCACTTACACGTAAGTTGGACAGGAAGATGTGAAAATGGTGTTTGTCTTCACAATAATATTCCCATGATGGGAATATATGCACGTAGTCCCTAACAACATTGAAAGCATTGTCTTTTAAACTGGGAATAAATGGAATGGGGTTCCAATCTGCAGGAATTGGCCGTCTCTGCAGTTGTGATAGGTCTTCGGCCGGTGGACTTGCTGTACTTTTTGCTGGAGTGGGATTTTTCTGTGGTACAGCTGGTGCTATGGCAAATGAAATCGATATACCTTTTGCTGGAGTGCAGGTCCTGTGTGGTGGGGCTAGTGGTGTGGCCAGTGAAGTATGGGTACAGTCTGCTGGAGTCGGTCCTACGTTTTGTGTCACTAGTTGTACAACCGATATAAGTGGGGTGCTGTTTGATTTCTCCGGCACCACCATGTTTTTCAAGGACTTTGCTGGTGCTCCTTCAGGTTCAGCAATCACTCTCTTCCTTTTTGATGTCTGATGCACAAGAACAACATTTGAGTGGAAAAACATGGTATGATGACAGATGGAATATGTATTGATAATGGATGGGCATGGCATCTCGACATATATGATGAGTAAACTAAGCAGATGGCGGTGCAACAAAGTAGAAGAAATGCAAGACAACATATGCAAGATACCCGCAATCAATAAAATATTGCCAAATTAGAACAGGCACCTTGATGGGTGAACAGGACAGGCCATCTGCCTTTGACTCCTCGAGGTTAGAATAGTCATTAGGATGATATTCTGAACAAGAATCAACAGGTGGGGAGCGTATGAGTTTCATTGCATCCAGAATGGCACTCAATGCCTTGGTGCCAATTTTGTAAGTCATTGCAGTGTTTAGCTTCAAGAGTGGACTGCTGCTAGTGCGACACAAAGCAGCTACACAGATCATAGTGTAGATATAACGGGAAAACCTTAAGCATCAGAGTAAAATCAGCAAAGTGGAACTTGCTGGAATATATGTGCTAGTATTGCCGGTACGGCTAGAAAGGCTTCGGATACCAGCTCTCTTCAAGTGAAGGTGTGGTACTGTTAATATCAATGTAACTCTCAAAGGCGACACAGCTCCCCGCATTTCCTTGCTATTCTTATAGGATTCAAGTGGGCAGGCCACTACAAATCCTATTCCTATGTTTACAAGATCCTACGAATCAAAGAGGCTCAAAGTGTCCATCACAACCGACCGTATAGACCTCTACACTGCAAATGTCCCTACTCATCTTCAGTACAAGGAACATACTGTACTACTATCATACTCCCTCTGTTCCAAAATATAAGTCTTGGTAGAGATTTCCACTATGGATCACATACAGATGTATCCAGGTACATTTTAGAGTGTAGATTCACTCATTTTGCTCCATATGTAGTCCATGGTGGAATCTATACAAAGACTTGTATTTAGGAACGGAGAGAGTACATATTAAAGAAGAACGGAAGAGGAACATGGTAAAGAAGAGCAAGCAGATTTTGGATAATAAAATGTTGGTTGCGCAGTGCCCACACATGATGAACCAGAGCGCATTAAGAATGCAACTCCTAGCTGTCTCTCGACCATTTCAGGAGGTTGGATGAAGATCCTACGTCTCCTAACCCTTCTTCTTCCTCATCTCTGATTCTTTCGATACAGAACACCGCACGGGCTGCCGGCCGGACCACCGGCCCCCACCGCCTGTGTTCCTCCACCACCCCCACCCAACCCCCACCCACGTCGAGTTTTCTTCGTTCGGCGAGGCCCCACAACCACCCGAGCCCCTTCGATCGCACCGGCGAACTTCGACGAGCTCTGAAAAATCGACTGACCCAATTTTGAAATTTAGTCTACTGTGATTTAACTAGTGTGGAATATAAAAGGGGAAAACCATAAGCATTGCGAGTATGGTGTTGAGCGTGCCATGGCAGATCTGAAGGTGCAAACCGGACAAAGGCAACTTCGCAACCAAGACAAGAAATCAGAGTAAAGTAGTGGCGATCTATTTTCTTGCTGCGATAAATAAGTTGAGCAGATACGAAAGAGTACCGCCTCTAGTGCGGCACCGTGTAGGCATCTGCTGAGAATTTGATGGTGTTGCGGTAGCGATGGCTGTCGATGGTGTGGAAGCAGATCTAGGAGGGTAGACGGTGGCGGCGGGGCACGGTGGACGAGACGGTCGTAGGAGCGGCGCCGACAAGGTGGATGACGGTGGGGATGAAGCGAGAGGACGGGATGCAAGGATCCTGGTCCGAAGCCATGGATGAGAGAGGTCGATCTCTTGTAATGGACGGCGGCGTCGGGGTATCAGCTCCGGCATGGTGGAGGAGGACGGCGGTGGATGGGGTGGCGGACGGCGGCGGACGGAGGAGGGTGGGGTGGAGAGGGTGTTTTGGTGCCCACGGAGTACGAATGGGGAAAAGGGAGGTAGAGAGGAAGGGGGGAACCATGTATTCAGGGCGCGCTTGTTTCAAATGTGAGGAAATTTACAAACTTAGCCCCCGTTTCAAATTTCTACTACATCACATCAACACTAGTCGGTCGGGGATAGGACGGTAATCTCGCATACACCGAATATTTGCCGACGAGAGTTTGTTTTTGGCGCCCACCGTGTATGAATATGAATCGGGGAGGGAGTCGATTTCGGCCGAGGACACACTGTGTTTTGGCGCCCACCGTGTATGAATCCGGGTGAGAGGCGGTTACGTCACGTTTGGGTGAAATTACAAACCTACCCCTATCGAAACCTATAGAAATCCAGCATATAGGCTTTGCGTGGCAGGGATAGGCAGCAGTGATTTCCATCTCGTAGATTTTGGTTCCGGGCGGTTACTGCGACTTTCCCCGCTTCGTTCAAATTTTGCAGAGTGCACGTTTACCGTGCCAACTCAATTCGAATCCCGTTTGTATTCTATTTTTTTTCGGGCGGGATCCATTTTCAATTGGAATTACATTCTATATACATCATTTTTTATATATATACTTTCAAAAGCACAACACCATTTATACATAAATATGGTTTACAAATGGCATGATCTCAGATTCATAAGGTTGTATCCATCAATTTGGATTTTCAAATATTTGAAACCACTTTATGTTGAAATCCAATGTATGCATTCCTCGCTAACTGTCTCCAATTAATGTGTGTTTCATGCGGGTTTTTTTACTTCTCAAACATGTATAATGTGTTTCACACACGCAACATATAGTGTAATCCCATTTAGATATTAATTGCATATAAACCATGCATTGTTTGTAATTGAAGAATCTATGGATCACCAATATTGATAAACTATATAACATTACACATGTGCCCAAATTCAAATGAATATGCATGTTTGATACACCAATTTGCGTTATGATATTATCGATGTCGTGATCTCCAGTTTAAATATTTGAATCCCCTTTAATCCAGATATTCATCTCATATAGCTATCACTCATGCTTATATAGGACTATCTCTCTGGACCTATACGCGTTCATCGTCTCTCAGGTATCTCTCGGGCTACCTGTATGTCGACAATGATCTTTTATCTTTGTAACACACGGACGGTACTCTCTCCCTCGACCTTCATCACTCTATCTCTCTCTAAGTATATCTCGCTCCCTACTATGTGTCTCTAACTATGATTCTCCATGTGGAATCTCCTTCTCTCACACAAACACAAAACTTTGTCTCCCGGGGTCTCATTTCTCTCTACTATTCCCATGTGTACCACTCGCACACCCTTCATACAGAGATGTCTTTCGCTCCTTAGATATGAGAACCTACGACTCTTCCTCATCAATATCTCTTTCTCACACACAAACACAAACTCTGTCTCCCAGGGTCTCATATTTCTCCATTGTTCTCTTGTATGTCGCTCACACACACCCTCTCTCCCTAGAGATATCTTGCGTTCCCTCGTATGTCTCTCTAGCTATCACTCTCGTTGTGAAATATCTTTCTCTCTCGCAGACACAAAACTCCGTCTCTCTGGATCTCATTTCTCTCTGATATCTGTTTGTATGTGACTCACACGCACCCTCTCTCTATCTCTCTCCCACCCACACACATAACCCAGCCTTCTGATCCATTCGACTCCTATCTCTAACGCACACTAGCTAGCATCTTTATCTTTCTATTTATCTGCTTCTCCATCAACCTTCTTTCTCGCCCTCACTCTTGATTCCTATCACGCACACTACATATGTTTCTCTCTACATGCAGTCAAGTGCCCTCTCACACACATATATAACTTCACCCTTTGAACCACCCGACGGTCTTCTCCAACACCCAAACTAGCGGATGTCCCTCTAGCTAGCATCTCCATCTCTGTATCTATCTGTAGTTTCTTCGTCAACATTTCTTTCTCGCACGGAGTCTTGCTTCCTATCACCCACACTATATATGTCTCTCCATACATATGCATTTATAGGTTGGTCTCTTTTGCACAATCATTGCGCCTCACTCCCTCTGCTCGCCATAGATGCATGCTCCAGCCCACGCCACTATCTCTTAAAGACAAAAACACATGCTCAATTGTCGGGACTTCTTCCATGCATTCTCACATGCATGCATATTGTCATACCGATCCGTCTCTCCCATGTCGTTGATCTTATGACTTATGTCTTCTTTCTTTTATCTCGATCATGCGTGCGCACACACACACATCCCACATATACATGTATACCTCTCACACATGCACGTTCAAGGTCTCTCTGTCTCCATACGTAGTTAATTACCCTCAATCCTAACGCCACATCGAATCGTTCTCCTCTTTTGTGCACATAACTTCTGCCTGGATGGGTAAAAACACACTCACACTTAACAATCTCCTTCTAGCTACCCCCCGCCTCTCACTCTTCCCCTATATCCCTGAAACCAATAAGACCAACCCTTAGTTTAATTCCCGCCTACATGCACCATCGATATATAGTAGTCTTCCTCGGTGTCTCTCGAACAAACACGTTCTCTCGAAGTAGACTCCTCTCACGCGCACACACCTTCTCTCCCCTCTCTACGGGCATTTTCTCTCTCGCACCCCATCGTTGGTGGCCTCTGCCATACACATCACCTCTCTATGACGAAAGCCATGCACACTTAAATTATATCCGCCATAGAGGACCCCGCGACACACACACACACACACGCACGCACCCCCCAACACACACACACACACTAAGACTCCATCTCTCTCTCTCTCACACACACACGCAAGCACACACGCCCCCCCACACACACTAAGACTCCATATATCTCCCTCTCTCTCACACACCCACAAACTAAGACTCCATCTCTCTTTCTCTCTCTCTCTCAGACACACACACACACACACTAAGACTCCATCTCACACACACATGCTCTAGGCGGAGCATTTGTTCCTACCACCCTTCATCCAACCTTACCCGTATGATAAACAATCACCTTTATTTACTTGCATAACATGGACAAATTCCACTTTACTTTAGTAGTCAGCAAACTTATCATCTGCACCCTTATAAAAAACGAGTTGGTGGTGATGGTGTGCCTGCCATCTTGTAATACAGACCGTATGATCTATATTTGAGGATAGAAAGCAAACTATGATAATTTTACAAAAGATACCGGCACCTCTCTCCACATCATTATCTCTCGCAACCTCATTGTTCAGCAACTAAAAAAGGAATAAGTCTCTGGAACAATCTAGCATGCATGGTGGCCGCTGCCGCCTGCCGGCGCCGTCCATCCCCATGCCTCCACCCATTCCGACCACCAGTCACCACCACGCTCCACTCCTCCCCGCCTTATCTCTCATCTTTCATTTTTTCGATGACATTCTCGATATACCAGTTTTCCGATAAAATTCTTGAGATATCACTAGTTTTTACACATGGGATTACTCCTGCATGGGTCAATCACAACAGGTGTTCTGTAAAAAAAATGCATATTGATGTTCCGTGCAATGCACGAGAATCTTGCTTGTAATTATATAACACAAATCATGAGTAGGAAGTGACATTTTTTTGACACAACCACGTTAACATGGCCACGTAAATCACTAGCTAAAGTAAATATCATTATACTTATATCCCGATGCAAAAGGTTGAGTACATGTCCGAAGAGTAGAGTCGCCCGGTAGCCATGGGCCGGCCGAAGGTAACAACATATGCCATACTCCCGCTGGAGCGACACTTTAATATGGAAATTTTAGTGGTCATGCATGCATCTTTTTGTGCTAGCACTCCTATATAAGGGTTGACCGGTTGCTTCCCGCGGACGTGCGCGGGCGGTGGAAGAGGAAGGAGAAGGGAAGCGGGCTGTGGAGTAATGTTTTTTTACCACAGTTTCTTAGGAAACTGAGTGCAATAATTGAGTAGTTTTGCAAACTACCAGCACTACACTTGAAACAGTTGAAAACCTATACTCCCTTGCCAGCGCGCGCTTCTCGCGTGAAACGGTCAGCGTCCCCCCCTGGAGCGTCAGTGCCGCATTAATGCCCGGCCAGAGCGGAGGCGACCTCTCACTGGCGCTGGCTTTGAAGTGGCGTGACGGCCGAGAGAGCGCCGCTTCCCGGTGCACGCGACTGCTCCGCGTCGAGACTGGCCATAGGTCCTGTTTGGATCCATGGGTTAGAGTTAGTTTGAGTTAGTTGGGGCTCAAATAGCCCTAAACTATCCAAGCATGAGGGTTTAAATTGGAGCAAGTTGCACCGAACCCACCAAAAAAAACTATCCCACCCAAGAGGTGCTAACTGGAGATAGTTCTCATCGGGACCACTGAAAAATCACTTTTCTCTCTCCATGAAGTGCATTTATTGTCAATCTAACCCTGTCACCCAAACACCTCTTTGGCTACAGTTAGTTCAGGGTTAGTCACGAGTTAGTCTAACCTCTAGCTAAGTTAGAGTATCAAACAGGAGCAGTATAGGACATGCAAGTTGCTCAAAGCATACAGGCAAATTCGTACGTGAAAGGATTTTTTAATTTTTGAAAACGGAACGTGAAAGGAATTTTTTTAGAATGCTCTTGGCATGTCGCTAACATGTGATAGTTAACCGACCTCAATAGACGGCAGAAACGCCAGCCCACAGCACTTTGATAGAGACGAGGAGGGAGAAGCGATACAGGCTGCTGGATTACTAGAGATAGGTGTCGCACAGAAGCCAAGAAATATGGTGATAGCGTGGGTTAGCCATGTACTAGTATGATACTACACTGGGCTGCCGTGTTTCGTACTCTTCCAGTCCACTGTGGAGATGATTGGTTAATTTCATATCGCTGAATAATATTAAATATTAGGAGTGCAGACGCTCCACCACGAGGTTCCTTGCTCCTTCTCAGTCGTCCAGAATCTATGTTCTTCCACTCTATTTTTTTATGTGAGCTTTGTTCATCCTTTTGCCAACATGCGAGACATCTAGCATCAAGGTGCACGTGTTATGCAAGGATAGTTCCATCTATATGAAGAACACGTGGGACTGGAACTACAAGACGAACATGTACCCAGGAGTGGACGTACGAACCTGAGTAATGTAGCGCAGTAAGTGAAGTAGAGAGGCACAAATGGTATGAACATGCGTGGCATATAGGGTGTGTTTGGTTGTGTTCTCGTCTCAGCATAGTTGTTCCCTCTTCATGCTTGCTCAACTCAACACCCCTCTTCATGCATGCTTCTAGTGTATTTGTGCTAAACTAGTGTGGACTCATGCACCCTCCATACACTCTACCAAACACCCAAAAGTAGGTCGAGAAGGGAACTCTTGGGCGGCATTTGTCTCTTACTACGTACTACCACTAAATGTTGTACGTGCAATGCACGGTGATGTTATGGAGTACGTGCCTAAGTACTCTACTACTACTATATTAGTTGGAGGCACATATTAACTTTTGTATTTGTTTACGTGTATGCCCCGAGACCTTCCAACTAGATGTGTCTTTGTCTCCAGGTCGCACTTTGTATCGTTCATACCACTAATTACTACTACGTGTGGTCTCCGACCGAGAAGTGGAAGAAGTGGAGACGCTCTACCATGCTGTTTTTTATGCTGGGCTCTACCATGCTGTTCATGTCCCACTCCTTTCGCTGACGTGTGGGACATCCATAACGTGTCGTGTTTGGCACCCTTCGTCGTAAGAGTTGAAACGTTAGCATTCATCCGAAATAAAAAATAATTATAAATCGGCAGTGATACTATTTTTTGCGAACCAATCAGCAGTGATACTATACCACGCGGTTTCCTTGCTCCTCGATATCGGAAAGAATACTTCCGTTCGCCAACATGTGGGACGTCGACCATCCTGGTCCACTTGCCATGCACGTAGAACTCCAAGGGAGTCACCCAGGTTGTCGCGCCGCAGTAACAATGACTAATGAGCCGTCAAATCACAGGCCCACTTCCCACTTTGAAGTTGCTTGGGCGAAGGAACCATTATGACTTTGTTGAATTCCGCTTCTTGAAGAAAACTACTATACCAGAAGTACTGCTAGCTACTGTAGTTACTCCAACAGAGGCCTCCTTTCATTCATAGGATAGGAATATGAAAATCATAGGAAGTGAGATGACATGCATCTCAATTCCTATAGAGAAAGAGATGCCATTTGATGCTTAGGATAGGAATTTTTCCATTTAGTCTAGGCCAATGTACTGGTAATTTGCTCTAAAAACTACAGTAGTAACTAGCAGTACTGGTACATGCTCGTACTCAGACACACACACACACACACACTACTAGTACTACTACTTCTCACATGCTGGCCAGACGCCATCGTTCTCCTTCCCGGCTTTGTCGGCGACACCCCACCGTGCTTGGATCTCCGCCGACCTCTCCGCAGCAGCGCGTGCGTCCTTTTCTTTCTTGTGGCGATGGGCCTCTCTTTTCTTGAGTGCTTTCTGACTTTTCCGCTCCCTCTGTGCGGCTTTGTCCGCCTCTTGCTCTACCGCCCATTCGGCCTTGGCATCTTCAAATTCCTCCCACATAGTTGTGAGGTCGCGAGCGGAGATGAACTCGGCACAGTGGGATGCCATCGCTTCCCTACCATTTTGTGTGCGGTCGTGGGCGGCGAGGAACTCGGCGCGGCGAGATGCCATTGCTGCCTTACCGGTTAGTGTGCGGCGCGGTGGCATGAACGACACTTGGTGAGAGCTCTGGGGTGGAGTGGTCGGACAACCGTATATTGCATTGGTTTGTCAAGAGCTCAAGGATAGAAGACGAAGCAAATTTGGATTCCCCTCCAATCCTGGTCATTTATTACTGAGTAAAATGCATTGGAGGTCATCGAACTTGTCTTGATGGCTCACTTTGATTATTGTATACGAGATATGGTGATTATACGGTCACTGGCTCAGCGTATAGCTCCGTATTTGTCTGGTTGACCAGTCAAACAGTCCGCATGCGCCTCATCAGCTCGTGTTCTTTATCTATCTACGCGGGCCTACCTGTCAATGGAGAAAGAAATACTGTAAAAACCAAAATTATGCTAGAGTCCGGACCGCTTCCAGAGCCCGCTCTCACCGCCCTGGCCCCTCAAGACGCCAGCTGCCCGCCGCATGCATGCATAGCAAGCAGTACTCCTTATGTTGAGGAGAGAGAGGCATTGACAAAGTCAAGGAGTGGGCTCTGCAAGAGCCCGTCTCTACATGTGCTCCTAGGTATAAAAAAATAATTTTAAAAAAGGCATAAAAAACAATTGTGTCTTAAAAAAGAAAGGTAAAAAACATTTGAGAGGAAATAGATAGAGAGAAAGTGAGAAAAAGCTGTAACCTGGGCATTACATGAGGAAGGAGGGAGTGGTGCACATGCCAAGTTCACTGGGCTGCCGTGTTTCACACTCCTCCGTCGTAACAGTGGAGACAATAGCTTTCATCAAAAATAAACAATGAATACTCGTTATTCGTCCTCTATATCAGAAAGAATACTTTCATTCGCCGACATGTGGGACGTCGACCATCCTGGTCCACCTGCCATGCACAAAATTATCCTGGTCTACCCCGGTCGTATCGCAGGCCCAACCTTTCCCACTGTAAGTTGTTCGGACGAAGGAACCATCATGACTTTGTTGAATTCCGCTTCTTCAAGAAAACTTTCTGTACCCGCAATACTGCTACCACACGCGAAGACTGGACGGCACTATACCACGTCATATCACTGAAACCCACTAGGGCAAACTAGCCCGCCTAGGTCATCTATTTTGGAACGAAGGGAGTACGTCTCTTCACTGCTATGATTTTGTGTTGCACGTCATATCACTGAAACCCACTAGGCCAAACTAGCCCGCCTATGTCATCGATCGCTAAGCCTACAATTTTAGGAGCTAGGGCTATTGGTCGATTGAGGAGGGATAAGTATAAGCGTACCACGAGCTCATCAGCCCCAACGTTTCTCTTCGGTGAGTGTTTTGCAAGTACTATAGCTCGCACAATAGCTAGCCTACTAACACCAAGAATCATCAAACAAGCCCTGCTGATATGATAAACAGTTCAAACTTACATCTAATCATGCCATATATTACATCAAAAGCTGGTGAGGATACATCTGTTTCCATAACTCGGAGAGGGTTCGCATGATTCATCGCATGATTCACTATCAAACAAAAGTAGCAAGATCCGCCCACACAAGACAGTGCACTAGCCCTAAGATGGTTTGATAACACGCATCATTCTGGTAATTAAACACAGGGCAATGCAAACTACCCTGAAGGATTAGCCCGACCAACTATTTCTTGTCATCGATCTCTCGGGCAATGACCACAACACGGACATCGGCATGGGAATCGATTTCTGGGGCGATGTCTGCAGGACTGACCACGACATCGGAATCGATCTCTGGGGCGATGTCCATAGGATGGACAGCGGCATCAGAATTGATATCCGGGGCGATGCCAACAGGACGGGCCACGACATCAGAATCATCAAGGACGTCCACCGACACCTGCACAACCCTAACATATTAGCAAGCACATTGCAAATAATCAAAAACCACAACTATGGTAATAAGCCATTATTTTTTACCTTGTGCAGCTCACAGGGGGATCTCATCCCTCCGGGGCCATCTCCTCGTCCTTGATGGGGGCCATCACCTTGCCAGGGGAATACTGCTTCTCAACGGCGACTATCTCCTCAAACTCGGTCTTGAGCCTCACATAGGTGGCAATCAGAGTTCCTGGGGTAGGCACGGTGGGGCCCTTGCTGTTCTTCCAACTTCCTTTGAGAAGTTCGTCCGCCAACGTCCTCAACTCTTTGGCCAATGCTTGTTTCTTGGAGTTCTTCATCTCCATGGGTTGGCCTGCCAACATGGTCAACTCATTGGTCGGTGCTCGATTCCTGGAGATCACTGTCTCCAGTGGGTTGTCCGCCGGCAACTCTTTGCCTAGTGCTCCAGGATCCATCAATGAACTAACAAACAAAAAGCAATCGAAAGGAAACCACAATCGCAATCAAAACGGGAAAAGAATAGGATGTGAGAATCGGTCGGTGCTTCGCAAAAACAAGATTCTTGGAATGAAAATACAGCAGCATAACTGATTCGCCCACCTTTCCTTCATCAATACAGAAGAAAAATGGCAGAAGTGAGTAGCCTGGAGTGAGGTTTTCTTCAAGAAAGGGAAGAAAGGGCTTGAACTAGCGTTCCAGTGAAATGATGGTTGCTTCGTCTAGTCCAACTTGGAGGCCACCTTACCACTGCTGGTAAAGGTGTGGGTTTTGTGATATGACGGGTCATGACGGCCACACCGGGGTTACAGGTGAGTCTCGACTGTAGCACCTCGCTGTGATTTGGTGGATGGCACGCGGGCGCGGATGCTTTGAAATGCCCCGCATGTAGATAGAGCGGCTAGTCATATAGGAGTGCTCAATATTGTGCACCGCGACCAAGGCGGAGAGGAAAACGAGAGAACTACGTAATTAGTGCATGAGTTTAATTAGGATAGTTTTGTAAAGTACGAGATACATTCCTACAATCGCAAAATGCCTTGGTTCATGAGATTTGAGATTTGAGCCCTATAAATCGGAAGGGAGGGAGTACTGCACACGGTGTAGTCTAGTCACTTGTTGAAATCTCTAGAAAGGCAAATACTCCTTTCCGGTTTACAGGGCTATACTACTCCCTCCGTCTAGGTGTTTAAGTCATCTTAGGCTAGCCATAGTGGGAGTAACTTAGCTAGTAACATAGCGCACTCCAAGAATTTTTTGCTTATGTGGCAAGTAATTAATGAGAGGTGGTAACATAATATGTTACTGTAACATAGCGCTTTTCAAGATAAGATGAGTCTACAAGCAAATAAATGAAGCCATCTAAAATACTACTATTATGTTACTTTGCATTATGAATGTAGTAATTTAGGCTAGTGTCATATGCATGACACTAGTCTAAGTTACTCCCCACTATGACCAGCCTTACGAAAACCAAATAGTCCCAAAACACTTAGGCGCGGTGCATTAACTTCTACCTTGTTTATTGTTTCTTGACATATCAACCAATAAGAGATGAGAGGTGTGCATGCTTTTAATGACTTGCAATGGCTAGTTCATTGCATGCAATGCTATTAATTAGCAAATAAACATTGGTGACCCAGGAGGAAACGGTGCTAAGCGCGTGGACCTATGCAGAATGAGTATCAACCAATGGATAATGGAGTTTAATTGTTAAACAATAGCAATTTTGTCTCATGCAAGAGCCTGGCCAGTACTCCAAGGAACCGCACCACGCGAGCGTTCGCAACTGCCACGTTCGGGTCGCACTTGGCTCTTCGCCTCTTCAAGAAGACGAACAATAATGATTACTCCTACTTCTACAGTATCGAATGCACTGCTGCATGTCCGTCCACCTTGTGTGGGAGGGATAGCAAAAGCTTCAACTTACTGCTCCTGCCTTTGCGTCCATGACAGGTGGGCCCAACAGGTGGTTGGCTCTCCTGTCATGCAGCCAAAGGCAGGTGCAGTTAAGGCACCGGAGCTCAGTCCGCGAGGGAGAGGGCGTTGTAGTAACGAAATTTCTCGGTCTTGTACGAGTTGACGAAGATAGGGGTTGCTTGCTTGCTAGGGTTGCTCACTACATATATATAGGCCAGAGCCTCCGCGCTTGCTTGCTAGGGTTGCTCTATTCACACACTCTAATCCTCTCTAGATTTAAACAAGATAGGGGTAGTAACACCGTCTTTCTCCCTTCAAAAAACACTGGCTTTCTATCCTCACCGCTGGTTACAGATCTGGACGTATCCCCCTCCGCTGGTGAAGGGGAGGAGGGGCAGCGTTTAGACCATCGTCGACAGCGAGGGAGGAGACCCACTGCCGGCCGCACCGTTATCTCTGGCCGAGCACCAACTCGGGAGGTCCTCCGATCCCTTCATCGTTGCCTGTGGGCGGATCCGGCCTCCCGCCGCCCACCTATCCACATCCCGACGACCTTCAGGTATATCTTCGTTCAAAACCGCCTTAGCTCTACTTCCCCAGCTCGCTACGTTGCTGCAGGTGCATCATTTTCTACCTCTCAGCCCCTCTTGATCGGATGGTCCAACGTCACATGTTTTTTTCTTCTATTGTTAGAGGTAAAGCTACTTCATGGAGTCGAATCTTGTACTACTTGGTTCAAACAAGAAATAAAGTGGGGGTGGGGGAATTTAGTATGTACATCCAGTGGCGGAGCTAGCACAGGATCATTGGGAGGGGCAATGGCAAAATATGGCTTTATGAAGGGGTAAAAGTCCCTATTTTTCTCAATCTATGCCATCTTAAAAAAATTCTTCACAAAAGCTACCAGGTTTGGGGGGCCACAGCCCCCTCAGCCATACACATAGCTCCACCTGTGTGTACATCGGACTTGGTACAAACAGGAAGGAAAGGGGGTGAAAGTAGTACAGACTGGTCATCCAACCGGTCTCTTGGTCAAAAAGGGAAATATAGGGGTAACACTATACACAGTGGTATGACCAGGACTAGATTTGCTATCCACACATAGGAGTAGGTGGCTAGAGTGAACAAAAATGGGACCAACCCAGATATGTTTCTTGGATGTTTGTTTCTCGGGGCAACAAACTATGAATCACCACTTTATGCCCCTGTTTACGTACATGGTGCTGGACTGCTGGTGCACCCACTGTTATAAGCCATGACAAGTTTAGCCAAATGTTTTTGCCTGTAATTGTTTGAGACTCTGACTGTTTCCTCTATGCCTTTTTGTGCAAATAGGGATATCCAATTCACCTGGTTGTTGTTGTGACCTTTTGGTGCACTTCACAAAACTCTTCTTAAAAGAAGTGACTTTTGTGCTGTTTAAATGGAATGTCAGAATGGAACGGTTGCTTCATTTTGGTGGAACTGCACAAAGGGAGATCTGTGTTCCAATCCGCATCATCCATATTGGCGCCATAACCTTCCTTTAGGTAAGAATGATATTTAATGCATGTGTTCATCTCTATTTTCCGACTGCCATGAGAAAATAATGCTGTTTTTTTACTAGTACACTTGTACTCCCTCACTGACATAACCAATTCTGAATTAGAAGGCCAATCATGTACTTGGTTTCAGCAACTGGTGAGGAGAAAGAGAAACAGAGCATGAATAGGAAGAAGAAGAATAAATAGTGCCAAGGCGATCTTGCTGAAGCCAGAGGCCTCAGTCGAGGCCATTCAAGGGCTCCGGCAACGACTACCTTACATGTGAGACGATCCTCCAAGGAGCCCTTCCACTTCTGCTGTCTCACTTAATTAATTAGGAGTACTTAAGTACCACTAATTTATTACTGCCTAATTTTCCTGTTGGAGTTAAACAAATCTTTAGTAGGACCCTATGCTGAATCATGTACGTGTGTATGTTTGTCTATGGAGGTGAATCATGTGGTGGAGCAGGGAGGGAATATTATTAGTGTCATGACATAATAGTGCTATTGTTTTGCATGTCAATTTATTGCCATTGGTTCAATGAGGCAATGTTTTGCGTATTGTCCATCATGAATTTGATGCTACTGGTTGATTAATATGCTAATGTCTTCCTATCCTTTCTCACTAAGCTAATGAAGGTTTCACCTTGTTCCTACTTTTGCAAACAGGGATCATGTTGTGCCAATCATACATTAAATGGAACTACACAAGACAATACAATGATCTATATCCCAGCCAGTGCTTTAACTCTGCTGGAAGTTCTTGATAATCTTTCAATATAATCTCAGCACTGGTAAACAAGAGTGATTTCAACCATACATTTGAAGTGCACAAAAATATTGTAACGCCCCGGACACACCCGCCAGTGGTCGTTACTCCTGACGGGATCTAGACTGGCCCCGCAGACCAATACTAGTCTTATCTGCGCACTTTGTCCTCACTCGTGCGCACCCGGGAGCAACTTCCTAGTCGGTCACCCATCCTCACACTACTCCAAGCTGAGCACGCTTAACTTTGGAGTTCTGTCCGAATGGGCTCCCGAAAAAGAAGGAATTCCTTGTTGATATGAGTAGTCTATCATCCCTAATAAGCCAGGCTATCACATACACCCCCACTCAGAGGAACTGACGTCCTCGTCGGGCCACAGGAACGTTCCCTCTTGGCACAAACGTCTGTGCTTCCAGTCTAGTACATGTGCCATGCCGGGTGCCACAACGGGTCACAAACGTCATGAACAACATGACCACGCACCTATCTGCAACCATCCGTGTAACCACGAGGGTCGGCTTTGATACCAACTTGTAACGCCCCGGACACACTCGCCGGTGGTCGTTACTCCTGTGGGATCTAGACTGGCCCCACAGATCAATACTAGTCTTATCTGCGCACTTTGTCCTCACTCGTGCACACCCGGGAGCAACTTCACGGTCGGTCACCCATCCGGGCACTACTCCAAGCTGAGCACGCTTAACTTTGGAGTTCTGTCCGAATGGGCTCCCGGAAAAGAAGGAATTCCTTGTTGATATGAGTAGTCTATCATCCCTAATAAGCCAGGCTATCACAAATATATACTATTGTGTGATTCCAGTGAGTGCTTTATCATCTCTTATGGGACTACATGAATAAGCTTTTTTTCTCAGGTTGGTACGGGCCTAAGGCCTTCATCCATATTAGTTTGCTGTCATCTCTATTTGTATCGTGCTACTGTCATGAGAAACTCCTTTATCTTTGCACGTTAAAGTTTTGCAACCTATGATAAATGGCAATGTTTTGAGTGTTGAGTTGAGCTAATTGGCACTGATTAAATAAACTAATACCTCTCTATAAGCAAGACTACTATGTTGCTAACTTTACCCATTAAGATAATGAGGGTGCTTCTATTTGTTAGTGTATGTTTCATAAACTAGTCCCACTATTATAGTAATCTCACTCTCTCAATATATGTTCCAACAGGGATGCTCGATTTTGGTGGAACTCCACAAAAAATTTGGGTGCTTCATTGCCTCGACAGCTTTCGTCCTTTCCTGTCAGTTGCTAAACTCCGCATGCTTTCTTCCTTTGCTGTCAGTCGCTTGGCTTATCTCGGCTTCCAGTCAAAGGAAATAGTAATTGATATGCTACCTCACACAGGGTGGTACTGGTCTTTATCCTGATTATTGTGCATGTCATATGTATTGGTAATTTGGTATTGTGCTACTGTTTGCCGATTTCATAAAGGAGTAATTTGGAGCCTGAACTCGCAGGCAAATCATTACATTAGGTGATTTTAGTAGAACTGCACAAAATGATCAGCTGGACAGGTACTTATGCTGCTGCTATGTACTCCAAAGTTCACTCAGACAAGCATCGATGTTGACAAGAAATGCCTATATTCATTCGAGTATCAACCGGCCTCAACCAATTGTCAAACTGTAGCGACCCGACCTCAGACGGTCAAGTCTCTGTGTATCTGTGCCATCCCTGGATCGGTATGCTGGCACACACAGTACATCAATGTATATATCAAAGTGCAATCACATGTATAAATAACGTAAAACTGATATATACCTCATAAGTCTCAGCGGAAACAAATAATCGGGTGTGGAGTCCCATCAACGCCATCGGCAGGTTGAGTGTAGACCGTAACCCTGTACCGTAATCTTACTCATTGGAAGGAACATATCTGCAACATGAAACGTTGCAGCTGTGTAGGTCAGTACATTGAATGTACCGGCAAGATCACAATATGAGGAAAACAGATGATAAAACTATTCTATATGCAATATGGCTTTGTGGCTCTGCGTCTGATGTTTTTTTTGCGTAAAAGCTGGTTTTATTTTCCCTACAACAAAGGAATATCAGGAGTCTGTACTACGGAGTTTTCTGTCATGACATGGTTCCGCCAACCGATGTCCCATACCCAAATCATCATGAGTTGCCCACAATTAAATTATCAGTTCGGTGTTGAGAGTTCCGAGATAGATCCAAGTCCAGAGGCTCATATTGTCCGTAACCGGGGACACGGCTAATCGATTAGGTTTTTAACCCTCTGCAGAGGTTTGTACACTTTACCCGCAAGATTCGATCCCTCTCTTTACATTCTCGCACTTCAGGATGTTTGAGAACAAGATGACCGAAACATGGTCTTCCGAAGAGTTCCTCTGACCACTGTCCGGTGCTCATCCAATCCTACCGTAGTTCTACATCTGCTAGCACCGTCCCAGCCAGAGTCACAACTAAGGTCAACCAAGCCAGAGCCCATAGTGACTTGCGGTTGCACAGGTAAGCTTCCGGGCATGAAGTATTCTTCCGTCTCTTTGAGTCTGGGTGAAGCTTTCCGCAAGATGTCATGGCGCTTCTCCATGCATCCCGGCCAACCACTGGTTTCTCCAGGGTGCCCGTCAACCGTCCTTCACCCAGTAGTGTGTATTGTATTCTTGTCTCGAGTCTCGAAATCCTGCGGAGTCCTGAAGATGCAGTCCTTGCAGATGCCATCATGAAGTTGTCGTCTTTGACGTAAAGTCCTTCATCCTCACACCACTCCCGAGCACTCATTCCAAACCCCGTCTACTACATCGTAGCATTAAAACTATATACGTCCCGGGCTTGGTAACAGGGAGGTGGGTTCCTACCTCATGCATTCTACTCAACTACAAGAATTCAATATCACTACTGGAGGGATTGAAATAATGGTGCCACTAAATGCAATAAAAACATTGGTATGAAAATATGGTCAAAGTGAACTTGCCTGGTATGTTGATGAAGATATAAACGCTCTCGGAAACTTGATAAAACTATTCGTCACTCTGATGTAAATCTATATAGTCAAACATGGTAATCATATAAGCAATCGTCCTAGCAAAAAATACTAGCACTCAAAATAACAATCAAAAAGCAAGAAGAAAACCAAATGAAAACCAAAGGAAAACTTTGAAAGAAAACTTCAAGGAAAACTAGTGGAGACCAAATGCACACAAATCTTACATAACATCACTAAATTACTCTAATAACTTTTCTACAGTAAAGAAAATAAAATTCTAATAAAACAACAACAAAATTTTTTTTACTAAAGCATTTACTAGCAAAAGGAACTAGTATGAAAACTATTGTAACTAACTAGTTAACACCAGAACAACTATAACAACTAGCAAAAGACAAAAGTAAACAATACTAAAATAATTATCAAACTAATTTACTCCTAAATAACAGAATCAATGACAACGTATAATTAAGTGGCAAAAAGAGTTACTTTTGAAACTAATGGAACTACTTTTATCAACTATCACTATGAACTAAACAAACAAATACTAAAATAGTAGCTAAACACTAGTAAATAACTACAAAAATTTATCTACTGCAGTCTAACATAAACATATGACAACATGTAAAAATTTACAAAAAGAATTAACTAAAAATAATTAAAAACACTAATTATATGACTAAAACAACTACATAAGCAAAACAGTACTGTTTTTAATAAAACGCTAATTTAAAATACTCTAAAATTACCAACTAAATCCTACAGCTAAACTATACCACAAGTGACCAGTAGCAAAAAGAATCATGTTAAAATATATTTTTAAACTCAAGTTATGGCCAAAATACCAATTTTAACATAATTCATCAAATTCAAATTTAAACAACTCAAATTTGAAATCCAATGCCACTAACAGAAACTTCAACAAATTTCGAATCTAATGCAAAAAGAATCAATCAATTTGGATCTAAAACATAAAAGTTATAAGCAATATAAAATTAGAACTATTCTGATTTTAAAACAGAAACGAAAACAACAAAAAAAACAAAACAAAAAAAACTAACGGGCGCTACGGGGTGTGCGAGCTGAAACTAAACAGCGCTCGGGCGGAAAATAACCGAAACGCGTACGGGCCAAAAGAGAAAGACCGGTCGGCTAAACCGATTATATCTAAACCGTAAATAAACCGAAGCTAAACCGATCTAGTAAAAAAACCTAACTGTTCATCTAATCTAATCACGACCGTATAATCTAGATCGGACGGATGAGGAGGGGGAGAGAGCTCACCGTGGTGGTGGTCGACGACGAGTGTGTCCGGCGATGACGGTGGCGGCGCTCCGGTGATCTTCGGCGTCAGTGGAGTGGCCAGGGAGATGAAGCAGACGACGACGAGTCCAACAGTGGTCGTGGCGCCGGTGGAGGTGGTCGGAGACGGTCGGCGGCGAGGTCGAGGCGGCGGTGGCGTTTGGGCGTCGACGGTGGCGGCGCTCCGGTGGGTTTTGGGCGTGGGTGAGGGCACGAGGAGATGTGGACAAGCGAGGGGAGTCCGGAGGTGGTCTCGGGGGCGGTGAGGGGGTCGGAGTAGCTCGGTGGGGCGGCAATTGCGCGGCGGGGGCACTCGGCTCCGGTGAGCAATTAAGAAGGAGGCGGGGGTTCTCGGAAGGGGCTTTGGGGAGGAATTGGTCGAGGGGCGGGAGGTATATATAGGGGAGGGGTTCCTTGGTGGAGGGGGCGAATCGGGGGAGGATCCCGCGATCTCCGGGATACGGCAGCGGCGGCGGTGGTTCTGGCGTGGGGAGGAAGAAGAGGAAGATGCGGGTGGGGCGATCGGGCGGTGGGACCCAGCGGTCAGCGGCACAGGGCGAGCGAGGAGAGAGCGGGCGACCGAGGCGAAGGGGCTCCGGGCGTGCGCGTGGCTGCTGGGCCAGCCTGGCGCGTAGATGGGCCGAGGGAGAGCGAGAGAGAGAAAAGTTATGTGGGCCCTTGGTCCGTTGGCTTCGGCTATTTTTTTTAATAAAGCACAGACAAGAATACTGAATAAAGGAAAAACAATAATACTTTTATATGGACATATTATATATCAAAATGACCGGAAGAATAAATCCTACAACATGAACATTTTTACATGGTGAAATAAAATTCACATAAATTCTAATAAATCAAAAAGTGCTACTGATGCAATTAAAATGCAAATAAAATTACATTAAGATACCGAAATTATTTCAAACTAAATTTTCTCCATTTTTATAATGTAGGGAATCATTTTACCCTATTTTCCATATAGTTTAATTTTGGAGAAAAATAATTCGAAATAAACCAAATAACTCCAAATGGTTTTGAATTAAAAAAAATTCAAACCATCTTCAAACCTTTCTTCATACTTCCAACTCATATTTCATTTCATATACATTGAAGAAGTCATTTTATCTTCCCTCATGAAAATCATTGAGTTGCATAAAGTTTATGAATTTGAAATACTTTCAAATGGAATTCAAATATTCTTTTTCCAAAAACCCTTTTCATTTCAAATGGAAGAAGTCATGTCATCCTCACACTAGTGTTATGATGATGAAATGAATTTGAATCCCCAGAGATCAAAAGTCAAAAAGAAAGCCTGGGAAAGTCATTTCATTCCCTCTCATTAAACTTTCAAAAAGTTTCAAATTCCACTCAATTTCACACAATCAATCACTCAACAATCAAACAAACAAATCAGAATTATTTATTTAATATAACATTCCAAAATTTAGAATTTTGGGATGTTACACAAACTCCAAGTGTTAGGAGAGTGAACGCCAAAAATATTGCTTGGTGCATAGCCTAGAAAAACGCAGTCCAGTCTTTGGTCGCAACTTGTGCCTTTTGGTTATCGGCACATATGGTAGCGAACTATATGGCATGGAGTCTAAAGATTCCAGACAAGTTGGTTGACGCGTATATTCATCTGGCTCTTAATCAGTCTGCATGCCAAGGATGCTCCATTTCAGTTGAGCTGCACAAAAAATTTGGGTGGTTCGTTTTCTCAACCGCCTCCTTTCTCGTCTTCAATGTAGAATTTTGGCGAGATACAGGACCAAGATGACGCAGTAAACTGGTTGGATGAAAGTAGTGGCCAAGTTGCTCAAACCTCCCTGGGCACGAGGCCACTATTTGTGGATAAACCTACAAGCAAAGTTCAGATTGTCTGTGCCGCCTCTTATGTACTCGAAAGTTTACTCGTACAAGAACTAATTTTAGCAAGAAGTACCTCCGATTGAACACCATTTACCAGTCTGTACCCTAGGTAATTATAGTTCATCCATGGATCATATTGGCTGTGATCTCAATCATTTGGATGCATAAACATACTAAACATGCGTATATCTGAATCTTTTTGCAAATTATGTATGAATATTGTCGTGTGATCTATCAATCATTTGGATGCATAGATATGCTGAGCTTGTGTATATATGAATCTTTTGAGTTGTTGATTATGAATGTTGGCTATGGATATGAACGTGTCCTGTGAACCTGAGTTTGATATGAATGTTTACCTTTTCTGTTATATTTGTGTGTGAACTTGTTAGTATACCTACTGTGGGGGTATAAAACGCAGGTCTCTTATAAAAGTAATGCCGTGTCCAATTTATGTTTTCCCTTCTAACCACCGCGGCTGTGCTGCCGCGCACCCGAACCAGTGAAGTTTCCCACTCCTCTCCATCTGCGACTCCACTGCAGCTTAATAAATAGTAACGTCTTCGGTTTTAGCCCGGTTTTTCGTAGATTAACCAGGCAATTCTCTTCTTCTTAATTAATCAACGAGGCAATTCTTTTGCCTCCGTTTCAAAAAAAAAATAGTAACGTCTAACTGAGCCAGTTAGTTAGATGCGTACACTTGGTGTAGTAGGATCTTTATTTAGTTTGATGCATACACTTGTTCTTTTTTGGTAGCCCTTTTGTAATGATGGCTGATGTTTGGTTTGGAAGAGAGAGCTGCGTCTTCACTCTTCTGGCCTGCTTACTGCTTCTGTTGCACCCCCAGCCCTGGTTGCTGCTGCTATTTTCAATGTACAATCAGTAGTATATTTCGTCTGTTGGTTGAATAAATGTGTTGTTAGAACGACAAACACAATGTTTTGGAAGTCGTTGCATGGTTCGATCCTTTAGTGCCCCGTACCATACGTAGCGCATACTATTTATCGTACGGAACACATTTTTTTTGAAACTCGGAACACATTTTCCACTTGTTGATAACATGCAGCCCACTGATGAAGGCCCAATAGAGAAGCCCATAATTAACTGGAAGGGAGGCTCTCACATGAATCCGGCCCAGGTACATGCTCATGGTTCCCTAAACATAAATAAGTAAATAAATAAATAAATAAAGCTAAATGCTCATGCACCAGTTCTTTGGGAAAATAGGTAGCCCATTATTTCTTTTTGAAGAATACCCAAGCTAGGCCTATTTGTTTCTCCGAATTACTGGGCTGCAAATCTTTCAAGACGAGGAGGGATGCATTCCGGCCTGGCTTAAGAGTATGGTCAATGTCTGTTAAAAGTAATATCAAAAGGGGTTGAAAATTTCAAAAAATTTATAGCAAAATGGATATAAGTTTGTTTTTTTGTTTTTGTTCTTCACTGATATCTTATACGTATTTCATTGGATTTAACAAGACATAGTACTAATTTATTTTTAAATTTGTTTTAGTATGGCTATTAATTTTTGGATTAAGAATATTTCGTTCCCCAGCAAAAATTTGTGAATTTTCAAAATTTCCCACATATTTAGTTAATTTTTTGACCCTGGTACTAACCAGAAAATGGCCAGTAATTCTAAAAATGGAAAACGGGCTACAATAAATTTCATATGAATTAGAAAATGAGTAAAAATTATAAAAATAATACCAAATGGGCTGTACACGCCACAGATTTCGAGGCTGACTTGTTTACGCAAGGCTTTGTCAGTGAACACACGATTCTAGCAGCAGTTAGTGTTGGATGTCCATCCAACGACCGACGTGCTTCTTCAATCTCTGATCTTCCTGCTCCAGCCGCCTAAACTAGCGTCGGCGGGACTGCCTGCTCCCTCCTCTTGTGGCCCGCTGTGATGCCGCGCAGGCTTCCCCGGCCCACCCTACTCCCTCCGCTGGCCTAGCCGCATGCAATCAACTGCCTCCTTATTACGCGAAAAAAATGATTCCTCCCACTGACATCTGGGGCGCACCGGTTGGGAGGCTGGCCTGTGGGCCTACTAAGTTGACGCGTATGTAGGGCTTGTCAACTTAGTCAACAAACGATTCTAGCAGCAGTAACCATTGGATTTGAATCGAACGGTCCTGCTGCTTCTTCAATCGCTGCTCTTCTTGCACCAAGCCGCCCAAACCAGCGCCGGGGAGACCGCCTGCTCCTGCTTCCAGTGGCCGGCTATGCTGCCGATGAGGCCTCATCGGCCCCTACTACTCCCACCGCTAGCCAGGCCCTGTGGCGTAGGCAGCCTCACACCGCAGCCGAACCAGTGAACCCTCGTACTCCTCTTCGCGTGGACATCCACTGCCGCGTCTTCCCCGGCGCCCCTTCCTAGGCCTCGCCGTCGTCCCCTTCCTAGGCCTCGCCGTCGTCCCCTTCCTAGGCCTCGCCGTCGTCCACCGCCTTGGTGCTCTCGGCACGGCGTGATCAATGTGGTCAACGACATTCCATCGGAATAGTACTGTACGTGGAGAGGCTGACAGCTGGGTCCATGGCCACAGCCCAGTTTTTTGTGATTTGCCAAGTAAGTCGCTTTGTCAGGCCTATTGGGCTGCAAATCTTTCAAGACGAGGAGAGCTTTCATTCGGCTGGCCGAGAAAATGGCCCATCAGTAATGAGAAATGGGCTGTACATTTTTAAAACACATCAAACCGGTAATTAGTTTCAAATATCTTTTCTTCATTTCGAGATTTGAAATTACATTAATTTTTATGCGTGGAGAATTTGTTGGATTTTATATTGATATACATTTATTTTTAAAATCAGTTTGAATGTGAGTCGAAATTTCGGGATTAAAAACAGTTCGGACCGCACCGAAATATGCAAAATTTCGTATAATTTTTTAACCGTGGCCACAATATGGGCTGTAATGCTAACAAAAAGAATATGGGCTCCAAAAAAACCTTAATAATTAGCAAATGGGCTGTAAATTATTAGAAATAATGGCAGATGGGTTGTATGCTGTTTTCCACAGATTTGAGGCTTTCCTAAAAAAAGGTTGACGCACAAGTAGTGACTGTTGGATGGCCATCCAACGGCCGTCGTGCTTTTTCAATCTCTGCTCTTCATGCTCCAGCCGCTCAAACAGGCGCCGATGGGACTGTGTGCTCCCTCCTCCCCGCGGCCGGCTCTGCTACCGCGCAGGCCTCACCGCCCCACCGTACTCCCATCGCTGGCCTAGCCATCCCTCTACTCACCCACACCTGCTGTTATTCTCCGGCAACGGCAGACGAACCAGTAAACCCTCATATAGTCATACTCCCCTCCGCGTGGGAAACAACTGCCGAGTCTTCCCTGCCTCCGTGTGTTCCCTTCCTAGGCCTCGCCGTCGTCCACCGCCCTGGTGCTCTCGGCACGGCCTGGTCAACGTGGTCAACGACCGACATGCATCTGAAGTGGACTGTACATGGAGAGGCCGACAGCTGGGTCCACGGCCGCACGGAAGGAAATGCCTCCTTATTACGCGCAAAATAATGATTCCTCCACCTGACATCAGGGACCCACCGAAAGGGCCTCTGTATTTCGCGAAAAAACATTACCGTCGCTAACAGCTCGGACCCACCAGCTATATCTTCGCACGCAAGGAAGTGCCTCCTTATTACGTTCAAAAAATGAATACCCCCTGCTAGCTGGGACCCACCTTGGTGGGAGGCTGACTTGTGGGCCTATTAAGTTGATGGGGACGGAGGGCTTTGTCAACTTAGTCAATATGCACGATTCTAGCTCTAGTGACCGTAAGATGTCCATCCAACGGCCGTAGTGCTTCTTCAACCTCTGGTCTTCTTGCTCCAGCCGCCCAAACCAGCGCCGGTCATGCCTCGTGCTCCTGCCTCCCGTGGCTGGCTGCGATGCGGCGGAGGCCTCACCGCCCCCTACTACTCCCACCGCTGGCCAGGCCATCCCTCTACTCACCCACACCCCCTGTTATTCTGTGGTGACGGCAGCCTCACACCGCAGCGAACCAGTGAACCCTCGTACTCCTTTACGCGTAGGCATCCACTGCCGCGTCTTCCCCGGCTCCGCGTCGTCCCCTTCCTGGCCTCGCCGTCGTCCACCACCCTGGTGCTCTCGGTGCGGCGTGGTCAACATTGTCAAGGAACGGCTTCCATCAAACATGGACTGTACGAGGAGAGGCTGACAGCTGGGTCCACGGCCGCAGCAAGGAAGTGCCTCCTTATTACGTGCAAAATAATTACTCCTCCACCTGACAGCGGGGACCCACTGGACGGGCCACCAGTATTTTGCGAAAAAAATCTTTTTTCCCCTGACTGCTGGGACCCACCGGACGGGCCACCGTATTTCGTGAAAAAAACGTCCCCCCGCTGTCAGCTCGGACCCATCGGAAGTGCCTCCTTATTACGCACAAAAAAATGAATACTCCCCCGGCTAGCTGGGACCCACCTTGCTGGGAGGCTGACTTGTGGGCCTACTAAGTTGACGGAGACGAAGGGCTTTGTCAACTTAGTCAATATGAACGATTCTAGATCCAGTGACCATACGATGTCCATCCAACGGCCGTAGTGCTTCTTCAACCTCTGGTCTTCTTGCTCCAGCCGCCCAAAGCAGCGCCGGTCGTGCCGCATGCTCCTACCTCCCGTGGCCGGCTGTGCTGCCGCAGAGGCCTCACCGCCCCCTACTATTCCCACCGTTGGCCAGGCCCTGCGGCGACAGCAGCCTTACACCGCAGCCGAACCAGTGAACCCTCGTAGTCCTCTCCGCGCGGGCTTCCACTGCCGCGTCGTCCCCTTCCTAGGCCTCGCCGTCGTCCACCGCCATGGTGCTCTCCGCGTGACGTGGTCAACGTGCTCAAGGAACGACTTCCATCGGAAGAGTACTATACGTGGAGAGACTGACAGCTGGGTCCACGGCCACAGCCCAGTTTTTTTGTCATTTGCCAAGTAAGTCGCTTTGTCAGGCCTGTTGGGCTGCATATCTTTCAAGACGAGGAGAGCTTTCATTCGGCTGGCCGAGAAAATGGCCCATCAGTAATGAGAAATGGGTTGTACATTTTTAAAACACATCAAACCGGCAATTAGTTTCAAATATCTTTTTTTATTTCAAGATTTTAAATTACATTAATTTTTATGCATGGAGAATTTGTTGGATTTTATATTGATATACATTTATTTTTAAAATCAGTTTGAATGTGAGTCGAAATTTCGGGATTAAAAACAGTTCGGACCGCACCGAAATATGCAAATTTCGTATAATTTTTTAACCGTTGCCACAATATGGGCTGTAATGCTAACAAAAAGAATATGGGCTCCAAAAAAACCTTAAGAATTAGCAAATGGGCTGTAAATTATTAGAAATAATGGCAGATGAGTTGTATGCTGTTTTCCACAGATTTGAGGCTTTCCTAAAAAAAAGGTTGACGCACAAGCACTGACTGTTGGATGTCCATCCAACGGCCGTCGTGGTTCTTCAATCTCTGCTCTTCCTGCTCCAGCCGCTCAAACAAGCACCGGCGGGACTGCGTGCTCCCTCCTCCTCACGGCCGGCTGTGCTGCCGCGCAGGCCTCACCGCCCGACCGTACTCCCATCGCTGGCCTAGCCATCCCTCTACTCACGCACACCTGCTGTTATTCTCCGGCGATGGCAGACGAACCAGTAAACCCTCGTACAGTCATACTCCCCTCCGCATGGGAAACAACTGTTGAGTCTTCCCTGCCTCCGTGTCGTCCCCTTCCTAGGCCTCACCGTCGTCCACCCCCTGGTGCTCTCGGCGCGGCGTGGTCAACGTGGTCAAGGAACGACTTCCATCGGACGTGGACTGTACGTGGAGAGGCTGACAGCTGGGTCCACGGCCGCAGCAAGGAAGTGCCTCCTTATTACGTGGAAAATAATGATACCTCCACCTGACAGCTGGGACCCACCAGACGGGCCACTGTATTTCGTGAAAAAAGCCTTTCCCCTGAATGCTGGGACCCACCAGCTACATCTTTGCACGCAAGGAAGTGTGTCCGGGAAAAAAAATGATTCACCCCCTGACTGCTGCGACCGACCAGCTACATCTTCGCAGGCAAGGAAGTGCCTGACTGTCGGGACCCACCTGGTCGAAGCGTATGTAGTGTTGTCATTCTGGTCGCGAACGTGTATGTACATACTGGTCGATGTAGAGGCGCGCACGTGTCGTAGTAGAGGCGCGCACGTAGCATTTACACGTACGTACAGCGGCCAGGGTGCAAGAAAGAAAATACGGCCACGTATGTGTACATACGGGTGGGGTCTCAAATGCCTACTCGCGCATACGTACGGCCAGGGCTCGTGTACATGGCTGGGTCGGAACGGAGAAACAACGTCGTCGTCGTGTTCATGGGGAGGCAACGGAATGCGTCGTGTTCATCGGGAGGCAACGGAATGCGTCGTGTTCATCGGGAGGGCTTGGACGGAACAGGCAATGGAAACGAGGCCTGGCGTACCGCAGAACGGAGGAAACAGCCTTGTGTTCGACCGGCCACGTTCGAAACAGGATCCTGTTCATCAGGAGGTGTCTGGCGTACCGCAAAACGGAGGAAACGGACCTCCTACGATCGAAACGGGGGTCCTGTTCATCGGGAGGGGTGTGGCGTACCACAAAACGGAGGAAACAGACTTGTGTTGGAGCTCTACGGTCGAAACGGGGGTCCTGTTCATCAGGAGGGGTGTGGCGTACCGCAAAACGGGACTCCATGGGATACTCTTCATCTCCACCGTCGACCCCCTCCAGCCTCCACGAGCTACTGTTCATCCACCGTCGACCTCCTCTAGCCTCCACCTGCGACTGTTCGTCCACGGGCTCTTGTTCATCCAGCCTCCACCACGCGCTACTCCACCGGCTACTGTTCAACCAGCCCTCTCCACGGGCTCTTGTTCAACCACCCCTCCACGGGCTACTATTCATCCTGCCCTCCACCGTCTACTATTCATCCTGCCCTCCACGGGGTGGTCCTGTTCATTCAGCCCTCCACGGGGTCCTGTTCATCCAGCCCCAACCATCTCGATCGATTGGGGTCCTGTTCATCCAGAGGCAACACCACGAGGTCCTGTTCATCCACCCCCACCAAGAACTATTCATCCACCCCCCCAACGCTCACCGTTCATCCAGAGGCAGCATCAATCGGCTTCAGTTAGCAGCAGTAGCGAAGGAATCGCTCGATCGGGTTCACTTAACAGCCATCGATCGATCGCTCGGGTTCAGTAACGCGTAGCCTGCAGTGCAATCGCTCGGGTTCAGTTAGAGCCCAACGCCTAGCTCGGGTTCAGTTAGAGCCAACGCCTCGCACACACGCGCGTACGTGTATGAGAGAAACGCACATCGCTCGGCCCCCGACCTCCCACCGTAACCGGGAACTCCCCGAAATTTTCCTCCCCCTCGCTTCTACCACGGTTTTTTCGTCATGGGCGGCCCAAAGAATGTCATGCAGCCGCGTCTCCGGCCTGCCCAGGACGAAAAGCCCATTTTCTGTCATGATTTTTTGTCATAGAAGTAGGAGCCCACCACATCTATGATGATACCGGGTTTTGTCACAATTATTGTCATAGAAGTGTCATATGTATGATAGAAAAAAAATTTCGTTCGGCCCAAAATGCCACGGATGTGTCTTTTTTTTGTAGTGTATAATGGCCATTATTACATGGGCTGAAGGTGTGATTTCGGTGGCGGAGCCTCCGATTGTGTCAGAGTGTTCGGTATCGGGCATTTTGGCCGGGTCCGGACTATGGTTCCCGGTGTCCCCTTCCCGGATGGCTTGAACAGCCTTTCCAGAAAAATGTTGGGGGGGACCGCATCGCGTTTTGCGCCGATGCGGGCGAGGATATCCGCCGCCTGATTGTTTTCCCGAGCCACATGGTGAAATTCGAGCCCCTCGAACCGAGCTGACATTTTTAGGATGGCATTTCGGTAGGCCACCATTTTCGGATCCTTGGCGTCAAAGTCTCCATTTATTTGGGATATTGCAAGGTTTGAATCCCCGTGCACCTCCAGGCATTGAATGCCCATGGAGACTGCCATCCGAAGACCATGCAACAGAGCTTCGTATTCGGCTGCGTTGTTGGAGTCTGTGTACAATATTTGCAGTACATACTGAATGGTATCTCCGGTTGGGGACGTCAGGACGACACCAGCCCCTAGACCAGCCAGCATTTTATAACCGTCGAAGTGCATGATCCAATTGGAGTATGCGCCATACTCTTTAGGGAGTTCGGCCTCCGTCCATTCGGCGACAAAGTCGGCCAATACTTGCGACTTAATGGCTCGTCGAGGTTTGTATGTTATGTCGAATGGGAGGAGCTCAATAGCCCATTTGGCAATCCGGCCCGTAGCGTTGCGGTTGTTTATAATATCATTAAGTGGCACTTCCGAGGCTACTGTAATCGAACACTCCTGAAAGTAGTGTCGCAGCTTCCGGGATGCCATGAATACCGCGTAGGCTATCTTTTGATAATGTGGGTACCGCAATTTGCATGGGGTGAAGACAGTGGATACATAGTATACCGGCTTTTGAAGAGGGAATTTATGTCCGTCAGCTTCTTGTTCGACGAGCACTGCGCTTACAACTTGATGAGTTGCCGCAATGTACAACAGCATTGGTCTGTCGATGTTTGGCGCGGCCCGGATTGGGTTGGTTGCCAAAATGGCCTTTATTTCTTCCAATCCGGCTGTGGCAGCGTCCGTCCACTCAAAGTGTTCGGTGCGCCGAAGGAGGCGGTAAAGGGGTTGTAGCGACCAGACCTCAAACAGTCTGATATCTGTGCTCCGGTGTCATCCCTGGATCAGTAATGCTGACACCACACAGTACTCGCAGGATTTATAATAGAGTAGCAATCACACACTTATTACATCGAGTGTCTCAAAAGAGAACTTATTACAACAAATATGGATTAAGGCCATCTAATAACGATAACAGCGGAAGGCTTGGAAGATAAGTGAGTCCATCAACTCCAACGGCATCACTGAGTATAGAACCACGACCTAAAAACTCCTTAATTGTCGTCTGAAAAGTCTGCAACATTAACATTGCAGCCTGAAACGGGTCAGCTGGGGTTGATGGGTTAGGTCCTTCTTAGCTGGGGTTGATGGGTTGGTGCGATTCTGGCCGTTGCTTCCTCCATTCCCATTACCATTCCTGGTGCCATTGTGATTATGCGAGCTACCTCCTCCATGGGTATGCTGAAAATGTCCTCCCGGTCTAGGGGTAAAACGTGGCTTCTGCTGAGCTCCTGAATTGTACTTCCTTTGTCCATACTTCCTCTTGCGGTTCTCAATTTGCTGCTGCTTGCCTTCAATCATAAGAGCACGATCTACCAACTCTTTATAGTTGTTGAAGGTTTCTACCATCAACTGCATGCTCAACTCATCATTCAGTCCTTCTAGAAACTTCTCCTGCTTCGCTGCATCCATAGCGACGTCATCTGGGGCATAACGTGCTAACTTACTAAAGTCCTCCACATACTGGCCAACTGTCCGTCCTCCTTGGCGCAAGTTGCGAAACTCACGCTTCTTCATGGCCATAGCTCCTGCTGAAACATGGGCAGTACGAAAGACCTGCTGAAACTGGTCCCATGTGACAGTGTCGACAGGGAAAGTGGCTGTGAAATTCTCCCACCATGATGCCGCGGGTCCTTCAAGCTGATGTGTGGCAAATTTCCCCTTCTCCGCATCCGTGCATCCTGTTGTGGTCAACTCTCTAGCTGTCTTGCGGAGCCAATCATCTGCTACTATCGGCTCGGTGCTACTGGAAAACACCGGCGGATTCAGCCTAAGAAAACGCGCTAAGTGATCAACAGGTGGTGGTGGTGGTGGTGGGTTGTTGTTGTTGTTCCCCTGGTTCTGATTCTGGACTAGCAACTGCATCAATGTGTTCTGCTGCTGGATCAACTGGGTGAGCTCCGGTGGGAAGGCAAATCCGGGGTCATGTCTCAGAGGCATCTGATGGTTTAGAAAAGATGAGATGTAAGAATAGAGGGGGTCTAAAGAGAAAACACTACCCATATGCACATGAGGCAAAAGCAAACAATTCACTTCATTCAATCAAACAAGGGCATACAATCAATCTAACTATCACAGAAGTGCTCGGACTACTATATTTACATGGTGGACTACTACTACTGATGAGGTGGTCTACTAGAAATATTCTTCGGTTGCAGACTCCATGATATCTGCTCCAGCTTCATCAACATAGTCATCATCGCTATCGTCTGGATCCGAATCGGTGTCGTCGATGATGATGTAGTCTTCCAGGCGAATCTCCTTGGGTTCTTCATCTTCGTCTACTGGGGTAGGGCCTCCCATAAATATCCCGATCTTCATTGTTAGGTCAGCATTCTTGTCCACCAATACTTCAATTTCTTCTTCATAATCTTCACGTGTAGCCTTGAGTTCTTCCTCCAGTTCCTTGATTCTTGTCTTAGCCTTCTTCAGATTATCATGTCGGCGCACATCTGGTTCTCCTGTCATCGAATGTGCTGGTTTAACTCCTGGATAAAAGCTGCAATTGATCTATCCTTCCTGGTGCTGATCATCTCCCAGTGCTCATCTCGGCGCCCACAAATCTGGTAGATAGTATCCTTGAGATCATTGCGGTAGACTTTTCCAATGCGCCCCATGGCGATGTGAGCTGCCATGCTTTTTCCTAGATTCCAAGTTGGTGCATCAAAAGAAAACTCTATGGGCTCAGTGACTGGCATGGACGTCCTTCCTGGAACTTGAACTTGAATCATCCAGCGCTCTTCTTCAGGTAAAGTGGCGTTGTAGGTTCCAGTGAAGCTTGGTACTCCTATGTTCAGGTATCTAGTGACTTCCTTCAAGTGTCGTCCAAAGGGTGTATCTTCGTCCGGTTGTGTGGACTTGTTCCTTGCATCCGCCATCCTAAAAGAGTGGAAAAGATGAGGAGTCATAAGAGAAGAGGGTGAATAGTGTTCTAGGTCTTTAGCTTAGTGGTCGTGTCCTACAGTCAGCGTGTGCTCTGATACCATCTCTGTAGCGACCAGACCTCAAACAGTCTGATCTCTGTGCTCCGGTGTCATCCATGGATCAGTAATGCTGACACCACACAGTACTCGGAGGATTTATAACAGAGTAGCAATCACACACTTATTACATCGAGTGTCTCAAAAGAGAACTTATTACAATAAATATGGCTTAAGGCCATCTAATAACGATAACAATGGAAGGCTTGGAAGATAAGTGAGTCCATCAACTCCAACGGCATCACTGAGTATAGAACCATGACCTAAAAACTCCTTAATCGTCGTCTGAAAAGTCTGCAACATTAACGTTGCAGCCCGAAACGGGTCAGCACATGGAATATGCTGGCAAGGTAACACATAGAGAGTAATGGAATGAAACAGCTATACTATATGCATATTTGGCTGGTGGAAAGCTCCATGGTTATAGTTTTGCGTAAAGCCAATTTTTCCCTACTTCAAAGGAATAAATTTAATTACTATCATGGTGGTTGTTAAACATTGAGAATGGTTGACAGCATTCTCAATCCCAATTAAAGTAACATCATTAAACCCAACAAA
Organism: Triticum urartu; assembly: GCF_003073215.2. Classification (NCBI taxonomy): domain Eukaryota; kingdom Viridiplantae; phylum Streptophyta; class Magnoliopsida; order Poales; family Poaceae; genus Triticum; species Triticum urartu. Next base: position 458,243,440 of record NC_053022.1, read on the forward strand.
ATTTACTTTAGAGTAACATGTTGAGATTCACTTGATAATCCATGTACTAGATACTCAAGATGTCCATAACCGGGGACACGGCTAACCATGATTAGTTTGTTACACTCTGTAGAGGTTTGCGCAGTTTTACCCACAAGACTCGATCGCCTCCGTTTGGTTTCTCGCACTACATGGTGTTTGAGAAGACGGATGACCGAGACATAGTCTTTCAGAAGCGCTAGCACCTTACGATCGGGTAGACCGTACCACCTACATCCCCTACATCTGCTAGTCTACCACTGTAAGAGTTCGCACGACTTAGTCAACTATGCTAGAGCCCATAATAGCTTGTGGCTGCACGCGGAAGTTTCTAGTATGAATAGTCTCATGATCCCTTTGAGCCTGGGTGGCGGTCCAAAAGAAAAACAGGCAAGTCCTGGAATACCCAGGTGCCTCAATCCACCCAGATGTGTGTTTAAGTTGCCACCTTTGATAAACCATTAATTAACAAACTCACAACTGTCATGGATATCACTCACCCAATCCACGTCTACTAGCATAGCATGGCATAATAAGCAAACGTAGAAGTAACTCCCAAAGGTTTGATAATAAACAGGTAATAGGCACTACCTCAACTACTTCCCATCCCACAATTTAATTAGATCCTAATCATGCAATGTGTGAGGATTGATCTAATGCAATAAAACTGGGTAGTAGGAAAGGTATGATCAAAGTGTTACTTGCCTTGCTGGTGATCCGCGAAACCTAGCGATTTGAAATAACAAGCGGCGCACTCCGGGTACTCTATCGCAAACAAACAAGCATACAATAAGTACTCATCTAATGCATGGGTAAAACTCGAATAAGAGATCTAACCAGAAGGTTCAACTTAAGAACTCCGGTTTGCAAAAAGAATCAAATCGAACGAAGCAACGAAAGTCAAATGGCGAAAGAAAACAACTTTGTTCTACTACTCTGAATCTAGGGCAAATTTTACAGTAGCAAAAACTTGTTTAAGTTGATTAAACGGATAGAGGGTTTCGAGACGAAACTCTAGGCGCTTGAATCGCCTGATTTCGATAAACGAGCGAAAAGATATACTAAAAAGAAAATCAGATCAGGAATCGCGATAAGAAAAATCATGGATTAAATCCAAGAAAAAGAAAAATGATGAACGTTCGCTAGAACGGACGAATGCTCGCTATTTAAATAAACTGGAAAATCCGATCTATTAAAAAAACCAAACTATAAAAAAAGCCGATAGAAAAACCGAACGGTTTTAAAAAAAAACAAAAAAAACGGCGTGGAAATCGAGGCGGCGGCGGACCTCGGGCGGCATGCGGCGGCGGCAGCTGGGGGCGGCGGGCGGCGCTGGGCGGCTCGGCTAGGGTTTTCGGGGCTGGGGCGCTGGCTTCGGCTGGGCCTCCCCCCGGCTTATATATCCCTAACGGGCCGGGAGTCCTAGTCGGACACGGCCCTAGGTCGGTTCGCTGTTTTTTTAAATAATTACGCGCAAAATAAAAATAAAAATAAATACTAAACGGACTCCAAAAATTCCGAAATAAATTTTCACGGGCTTCTAAAATCAAGCCGCACAAGGTGAACATTTATTTGGGGCCTAAAAGCAATTTTGAAAAACGCACATTTTTCCTAAATTCAAATAAAATAACGAAAAACTCCAAAATAAAATCCTATTTGATTTTATTATTAAATCCTCAATATTTCTTTATTTTGGGAAAGTCATTTTATTCCCTCTCTCATATTTTTGTAATAGAAATAATTGATGATAAAATAAATAAAATCAAATGATCCTATTCTCAAAATTTGAGAAAACTCAAATATGAAAATAATGAATTCCCCAACTCTCTCCGTGGGTCCTTGAGTTGCGTAGAAATTCTAGGATCAAAACCAAATGCAAATAAAATATGATATGCAATGATGATCTAATGTATAACATTCCAAATTGAAAATTTGGGATGTTACAGGGGTAAAGCCTTTTCTCCTAAGCGGGAGATAAAGCGGCTTAGAGCCGCCACACATCCTGTTAACTTCTTAATTTTTTTGAGGTCTGTTGGGGTAGCCAACTGTGACAAAGCTCGGATTTTGGCCGGATTAGCTTCAATACCTCTACTGGAGACAATGAAACCCAGGAACTTTCCGGCTGGTACGCCAAAAACGCATTTTTCTGGATTGAGCTTAATGTCGTATATTTGGAGGTTGTCGAATGTGAGCCTCAAGTCATCTATCAAAAATTCGATGTGTTTGGTTTTGACGACCACATCGTCTACGTATGCCTCTACTGTTTTGCCGATTTGTTTCTCCAGACATGTCTGAATCATGCGCTGATATGTTGCGCCGGCGTTTTTGAGCCCAAAAGGCATTGTGTTGAAATAGAAGGGACCGTATGGTGTGATGAATGCTGTTGTGGCTTTGTCGGACTTTGCCATCTTGATTTGGTGGTAACCGGAGTATGCATCGAGGAAACACAATGACTCGTGTCCTGCGGTAGCATCGATAATTTGGTCGATGCGGGGGAGGGGGAAGGGATCCTTTGGGCAAGCTTTATTGAGGTCCTTGAAATCGACACAAAGGCGCCAGGATTTATCCTTCTTTGGTACCATCACCAGGTTTGCTAGCCGGTCCAGGTGTTTTATATCTCTGATGAATCCGGCCTCCAATAACTTGGCTAGTTCCTATCCCATGGCCTGTCTTTTAGGTTCGGAGAAACGCTGAAGAGCTTGCTTGACCGGCTTGAATCCCTTTAGGATATTGAGGCTATGCTCAGCCAGCCTGCGCGGGATTCCTGGCATGTCTGAGGGGTGCCAGGCGAATATGTTCCAATTCTCGCGCAGGAACTCTCGTAGTGCGGTGTCCACGGCGGGTTTTAACCATGCCCTGATGGAGGCTGTTTTTGTAGGGTCCGTTGGGTGGACTTGGAATTTGACTATTTCATCCGCTGGTTTAAAAGAGGTGGACTTGGATCTCTTATCAAGTATCACGTCGTCCCTGTCCACTGTGGACCGTAGCGTGGTTAGCTCCTCGTCTGAGAGGGCTTCGGATAATGCCTCGAGGGCCAGTGCGGCTGTTTTGTTTTCGGCTCAGAGTGTTGTATCCGGATCACTAGCGAGGGTGATGATTCTGTTGGGCCCGGGCATTTTGAGCTTCATGTACCCGTAATGGGGTACGGCTTGGAAGATCGTGAACGCCTCACGTCCTAAAAGGGTGTGGTATCCACTGCTAAACGGGGCCACTTGAAATGTAATTTCTTCGGACCTGTAATTCTCTGGCGTACCGAATACCACATCTAGTGTGATTTTCCCAGCGCATCGTGCCTCCCGACTGGGTATGATTCCCCTGAAGGTTGTGCTACTTTGCTCAATGCGGTTCCAGTCTATTTCCATTTTTTGAAGAGTTTCCTCATAGATGAGGTTTAATCCGCTGCCGCCGTCCATGAGTACTTTGGTGAGTCGAAAGCTGTTCACAATTGGACTGAGGACCAGTGCAGCCGGTGCTCAGGCTGTTCGGAATTTAGGTTCGTCACTGGCATTGAAGGTAATAGCCCTGTCACTCCATGTATTTATTGCTGCTATGTGGCAGATTTCAGTCATGCTGCGGAGTGTTCGCTTGCGCCTATTATTTGACGCAAAGGTCTCAAAGACCGTTAACACCGTATTGTTATCCACGGGATGGTGCTCTGTGGCATTTGGGATAAGAAGATCCTCACCACTTTTCGCCACCTGCCGGAGTATCCAACATGCTCTAAGGCTGTGTGTTGGTATTGTATCCGTTGTACTGTGAATTTTGCAGGGTCCGTTAAGCCATCCCTCCAGTACGGTTCCATGCCCTATAGAGGGTTTTTGTTTCTTTGCAACTAGCTCGGGCGTCTTATGATAGTGCACCCTTTTACTTCGGACTGGGTGTATATTCGGAGCCGGATTATCCCAAAATTTCGTTTCGGTTTTCCAGGCGCTTTCCATTGCACAGTACTTTCATACTATGGACGCCAAGGCAGCGAAGCGTGATATGTCACGGCGACTTAAGGCATTAAGGATTCCCTTGTCCGTGCAATTATTGCAGAAAAGTGAGACTGCATCTTCCTCGCGACAGTCCTTAACCTGGTTCATCACAAGGAGGAATCTGGCCCAATAATGATGTACTGTTTCATGGGGCTCTTGCCTGATGTGGGAAAGATCGTTTATGTCTGGGTGGGTGGGTGGATTTGAGTCCGAACCCCTACCCGATCTGAGACCCAGGGGCCGAGGAGTTTCCAATCTTGGAAGTTCGGGTTCTGGAGTGTTGCCCGATAAGTTTGGCCCGCTGCCTGATTCTAGGTTCAGGGCTTGGGTAATGTCCTCCCGTAAGCGGGTATCCGGCTCAGAGAGCTCCGGAATCCGGACATAATTAGTCCTCAAAATAGAGGAAGAGTTGCCGCATTGTTCCTCCACCACCGCAACGTGATGGGTGACCGGTGGAGAGTTAATCTCCCTTTGATCGGGTTTAAGCCCAATCCGATCATAGTTCGTAGCGACTCCCAAGGCGGCGATGCGATCCAATAGTTCATTTAGGTAAGAGAGCTCCATTGGATCCATCTGCTCGGCGACTTCCGAGCCGACGTGGAGGCTGTTTTTGATGACCCGAGAAGTCATCGTCGGTGCAGCGGCCGACCAGGCAGCCATGACGAAACTGCCTAGCCGGAGAGTTTGGCCGACAGCCAGAGCTCCCCCGGCGGTAATGTTGCTTTTAACAACGAGACAAGGCATCCTTCCTTACAGCGACATCACAGAGGAACTCTCAATGAAAGCACCAATGTCGGTGTCAAAACCGCCGGATCTCGGGTAGGGGGTCCCGAACTGTGCGTCTAAGGCGGATGGTAACAGGAGGCAGGGAACACGATGTTTTACCCAGGTTCGGGCCCTCTTGATGGAGGTAAAACCCTACGTCCTTCTTGATTTATTCTTGATGATATGAGTATTACAAGAGTTGATCTACCACGAGATCGGAGAGGCTAAACCCTAGAAGCTAGCCTATGGTATGATTGTATGTTGTCCTACAGACTAAAACCCTCCGGTTTATATAGACACCAGAGGGGGCTAGGGTTACACAAGGTCGGTTACAAAGGAGGAGATATACATATCCGTATTGCCTAGCTTGCCTTCCACGCCAAGTAGAGTCCCATCCGGACACGAGACGAAGTCTTCAATCTTGTATCTTCATAGTCCAACAGTCCGGCTAAAGGATATAATCCGGCTATCCGGATACCCCCTAATCCAGGACTCCCTCACCAGGCTTATGAGAATGCCAAACTGTTTAAAGAAAAGGTTAAAAGATGGCATGACAAAAGGATACAAAAACATGAGTTTAATGTAGGTGATTATGTATTGTTATACAACTCTCATTTAAGATTTTTTGCAGGCAAACTCCTCTCTAAATGGGAAGGTCCTTACGTCATCGAGGAGGTCTATCGTTCCGGTGCCATAAAAATCAACAACTTCGAAGGCACAAATCTGAGGGTGGTGAATGGTCAAAGAATCAAACATTATATCTCAGATAATCCCATAAATGTTGAAAGTAATGTTATTGAAACCGTAGCCCCGGAGGAATACATAAGGGACACTTTCCAGAATGTTTCAGACTCCAAAAAGGAATAGGTACGTGGTACGATAAGTAAACCGACTCCAAACAGTTCTAATGGCATTTTTTCTTTGTTTTGGAGTATTTAAGAAAATAGGAAAATAAGAAGTAGTCCGGAAAGTACACGAGGCTTCCACGAGGGTGGAGGGAGCGCCCCCTGCCTCGTGTGCACCTTGTGTGCTCTCCGGACTCCGTTTTCTTGCATGATACTTCTTTTGGTCGGTAAAAATTCATTATATAATCTCCTGAAGGTTTTGACCACCGTATCATGCAAATATCTTCTGTCTTGGTTTCGAGTTGTTTCTGCTGTAGATTAGAGTAAGATGTCTTCTCAAGAGTCAGTCGGGGGGAGTCGGGTGTCTCATCCGACACCGGGGCCAAGAGCAAACATCTATGCTGACCACTTTGGGCCATCAACTGAGGAAGAGATGGAAGCCGACTTGAAAAGGATAGATGTCATGGAGGAGGATGAAGAAGTCACTTCTCGTTTCCGAGCTGGGTTCACGTTGGGGGAACTACAGGGCTCTGCTATTCCAAACCCGGTCATCCCTTCCAATGTTAGATTTCTTTCTTCTGAAAATATGAAAAAAGAGTGTTACTTGTTCTCCCACAGCTATGCAACATCCTTGGGTGAAAGGAGCTTTAGCTGTCACGGGAAAGCTCCGTAAGGAAATAATGGACCTCAAGCAGCAAGTCAATAAGCTCGAGGAAGATAATCGTATCCTGAGGGGCATCATCACCAAGAATATCACATCACCACCCCCGAAGAAGGAGACATAAACACACGGGTATGGGCATTCCCCTTGGCAACTGCCAAGCTTGGGGGAGTGCCCCGGTATCATATCACTATCACACTTTTATCTTTACTATTTTTCTTAGTTCGGTCCTTTTGGTAATATCTTGATCTAGTAGAATAAAGTTTTAGTATGATCTAGTTTTGAGTTTTGCCTTATGATCCTTCTATGTAATCGAGTCTGTGAGCTATATATAATAAAGATTAGTGTTGAGTCAAGGGCTTGGTTATCTTTCTATGATCTTGAGGGAATAAAATAAAAGAAAGAATAAAAAGAAATAAAGAGATCATATGGATCTTATGGAGAGTAATGACTTCACATATAAAGAGTATGATGAGTAAAAGTTGTTGAGAGTTGACAAGCATAGTTTTGGTCATCGTTGCAATTAATGTGAAGTAATAAAGAAAGAGAGGTTTTCGCATATAAATATACTATTGTGGACATCTTTTATGATTGTGAGCACTCATTAAAATATGACATGCTAAAGAGTTGATGTTTGACAAGGAAGACAACGTAATGGGTTATGCTTTCTTACATCTGAAATAAATTATATTGTCACGGATCATCCAACATGTTGAGCTTGCCTTTCCCTCTCATGCTAGCCAAATTCTTTGCACCAAGTAGAGATACTACTTGTGCTTCCAAATATCCTTAAACCCAGTTTTGCCATAAGAGTCCACCATATCTACCTATGGATTGAGTAAGATCCTTCAAGGAAGTTGTCATCGTTGCAAGCAATAAAATTTGCTCTCTAAATATGTATGATTTATTAGTGTGGAGAAAATAAGCTTTATACGATCTTGTGGTGTGGAAGAAATAAAAGCAACAGACTGCATAATAAAGGTCCATATCACAAGTGGCAATATAAAGTGACGTTCTTTCGCATTAAGATTTTATGCATCCAACCATAAAAGCACATGACAACCTCAGTTTCCCTCTGTGAAGGGCCTATCTTTTATTCTTGTCTTATACTTCATGCAAGAGTCATGGCGATCTTCACCTTTCCTTTTTACATTTTATCCTTTGGCAAGCACAATGTGTTGGAAAGATCCTGATATATATTGCTAATTGGATGTGAGTTTTCATGAACTATTATTGTTGACATTACCCTTGAGGTAAAAAGTTGGGAGGCAAAACTATAAGCCCCTATCTTTCTCCGTGTCCGATTAAAACTTCATAACCATAAATATCGCGTGAGTGTTAGCAATTGTGAAAGACTAGATGATGGTTGAGTATGTGGACTTGGTGAAAAGCTCTTATTGACTCTTCCTTATGTTATGATAAATTGCAATTGCCTCAATGACTAAGATTATAGTTTGTTAGTTTTCCATGAAGTTTCTGATTCATACTTGAAACTGTGAATGAATTGTTACTTTAGCATAAGAGATCATATGACAATATATGTATATGTTGTTGTTCTAAGATGTATCATGATGCCCTCATGTCCGTATTTTTTTATCAACACCTCTATCTCTAAACATGTGGACATATTTTTTGATTTCGGCTTTCGCTTGAGGACAAGCGAGGTCTAAGCTTGGGGGAGTTGATACGTCCATTTTGCATCATGCTTTTATATCGATATTTATTGCATTATGGGCTGTTATTACACATTATGTCACAATACTTATGCCTATTCTCTCTCATTTTACAAGGTTTACATGAAGAGGGGGAATGCCGACAGCTGGAATTCTGGGCTGGGAAAGGAGCAAATATTAGAGACCTATTCTGCACATCTCCAAAATTCCTAAAACTTCACGGGAGCAAGTTTCAGAATATATAAAAAATATTGGGTGAAAGAAGTACCAGAGGGGGGCCACCCACCATCCACGAGGGTGGGGGCGCGCCCTACCCCCCTGGGTGCGCGCCCCTGCCTCGTGGGCCCCCTGGCAGCCCTCTGATGGCCATCTTTGGCTATATGGAGTCTTTCGTCCAGGAAAAAAATGATAAGCAAGCTTTCGGGATGAAACTCCGCCGCCACGAGGCGGAACCTTGGCGGAACCAATCTAGGGCTCTGGCAGAGCTGTTCTACCGGGGAAACTTCCCTCCGGGAGGGGGAAATTGTCACCGACGTCATCACCATCGATCCTCTCATTGGGAGGGGTTCAATCTCCATCAAAATCTTCACCAGCACCATCTGATCTCAAACCCTAGTTCATCTCTTGTATCCAATATTTGTCTCAAAACCTCACATTGGTACCTGTGGGTTGCTAGTAGTGTTGATTACTCCTTGTAGTTGATGCTAGTTGGTTTATTCGATAGAAGATCATATGTTCAAATCCTTTATGCATATTAATACCCCTCTGATTATGAACTTGAATATGATTTGTGAGTAGTTACATTTGTTCCTGAGGACATGGGAGAAGTCTTGCTATAAGTAGTCATGTGAATTTGGTATTCGTTCGATATTTTGATGAGATGTATGTTGTCTTTCCTCTAGTGGTGTCATGTGAACATCGACTACATGACACTTCAGCATTGTTTGGGCCTAGAGGAAGGCATTGGGAAGTAATAAGTAGATGATGGGTTGCTAGAGTGACAGAAGCTTAAACCTAGTTTATGAGTTGCTTCATAAGGGGCTGATTTGGATCCATATTTTTCATGCTATGGTTAGGTTTACCTTAATACTTCTGTTGTAGTTGTGGATGCTTGCAATCAGGGTTAATCATAAGTGGGATGCTTGTCCAAGGAAGGACAGTACCCAAGCACAGGTCCACCCACATATTAAATTATCAAAGTACCGAACGCAAATCATATGAACGTGATGAAAACTAGCTTGACGATAATTCCCATGTGTCCTCGGGAGCGCTTTCTTTTATATAAGAGTTTGTCCAGGCTTGTCCTTTGCTACAAAAAGGATTGGGCCATATTGCTGCACCTTATTTACTTTTATTACTTGCTACCCGTTACAAATTACCTTATCATAAAACTATCTGTTATCGATAATTTTAGTGCTTGCAGAGAATACCTTACTGAAAACTGCTTATCATTTCCTTCTGCTCCTCGTTGGGTTAGACACTCTTACTTATCGAAAGGACTACGATAGATCCCCTACACTTGTGGGTCATCATCATCATAACAAGAAAAATAAGTTTCTACGATCTAATCGTGGAGGAGAATATTTGAGTTCCGAGTTTGGTCTTCATTTGAAACAATGTGGAATAGTTTCGCAACTCACGCGACCTGGAACACCATAGCGTAATGGTGTGTGCGAATGTCGTAACTGCACTTTATTAGATATGGTGCGATCTATGATGTCTCTTACTGATTTACCGCTATCGTTTTGGGGTAATGCTTTAGAGACAGCTGCATTCATGTTAAATAGGGCACCATCAAAATCCGTTGAGATGACACCTTATGAACTGTGGTTTGGCAAGAAACCCAAGTTGTCGTTTCTTAAAGTTTGGGGCTGCGATGCTTATGTGAAAAAGCTTCAACCGATAAGTTCGAACACAAATCGGAGAAATGTATCTTCATAGGATACCCAAAAGAGACTGTTGGGTACACCTTCTATCACAGATCCGAAGGCAAGATATCCGTTGCTAAGAATGGATCCTTTCTAGAGAAGGAGTTTCTCTTGAAAGAAGTGAATGGGAGGAAAGTACAACTTGACGGGGTAATGTACCTACTCCCCTATTGGAAACTAGTTCATCACAGAAATCAGTTCTAGTGATTCCTATAGCAGTAAGTGAGGAAGCTAATGATGATGATCATGAAACTTCTGATCAAGTTACTACCAAACCTCGTGGGTCAACCAGAGTAAGATCCGCACCAGAGTGGTACGGTAATCCTGTTCTAGAGGTCATGTTACTTGACCATGACGAACCTACGAACTATGAGGAAGCTATGATGACCCAGATTCCGTGAAATGGCTCGAGGCCATGAAATATGATATGGGATCCATGTATGAGAACAAAGTGTGGACTTTGGTTGACTTGCCTATTGATCGGCAAGCCATAGAGAATAAATGGATCTTGAAGAAGAAGACTGAAGCTGATGGTAATGTTACCGTCTACAAAGCTCGACTTGTTGCAAAAGGTTTTCGACAAGTTCAAGGAGTTGACTACGATGAGATCTTCCCACCCGTAGCGATGCTTAAGTCCGTCTGAATCATGTTAGCAATTGATGCATTTTATGATTATGAAATTTGGCAAATGGATGTCAAAACTGCATTCCTTAATGGATATCTTAAAGAAGAGTTGTATATGATGCAACCAGAAGGTTTTGTCGATCCAAAAGGTGCTAACAAAGTGTGAAAGCTCCAGCGATTCATTTATGGACTGGTGCAAGCCTCTCGGAGTTGGAATATACATTTTGATAGTGTGATCAAAGCACATGGTTTTATACATACTTTTGGAGAAGCCTGTATTTACAAGAAAGTGAGTGGGAGCTCTGTAGCATTTCTGATATTATATGTAGATGTCATATTGTTGATCGGAAATGATACTAATTTTTTGAATAGCATAAAAGGATACTTGAATAAGAATTTTTCAATGAAAGACCTCGGTGAAGATGCTTATATATTGGGCATCAAGATCTATAGAGATAGATCAAGACGCTTAATTGGACTTTCACAAAGCACATACCTTGATAAAGTTTTGAAGAAGTTCAAAATGGATCAAGCAAAGAAAGGGTTCTTGCCTGTGTTACAAGGTGTGAAGTTGAATCAGACTCAATGCCCGACCACTGTAGAAGATAGAGAGAAAATGAAAGTCATTCCCTATGCTTCAGCCATAGGTTCTATCATGTATGCAATGGTGTGTACCAGACCTGATATGTGCCTTGCTATCAGTTTAGGAGTGAGGTACCAAAGTAATCCAGGAGTGGATCACTGGACAGCGGTCAAGAACATCCTGAAATACCTGAAAAGGACTAAGGATATGTTTCTCGTTTATGGAGGTGACAAAGAGCTCATCGTAAACGGTTACGTCGATGCTAGCTTTGACAATGATCCGGATGACTCTAAGTCACAAACTGGATACATATTTTTGTTGAATGATGGAGCTATCAGTTGGTGCAGTTCCAAGTAGAGCGTCGTGGCAGGATCTACGTGTGAAGCGGAGTACATAGCTGCTTCGGAAGCAGCAAATGAAGGAGTCTGGATGAAGGAGTTCATATCCGATCTAGGTGTCATACCTAGTGCATCAGGTCTAATGAAAATCTTTTGTGACAATACTGGTGCAATTGCCTTGGCAAAGGAATCCATATTTCACAAGAGAACCAAGCACATCAAGAGTCAATTCCATCCGAGATCAAGTCAAGGAGGGAGATATAGAGATTTCCAAGATACATAAGGATCTGAATGTTGCAGACCCATTAATGATACGTCTCCAACGTATCTATAATTTTTGATTGTTCCATGTTATTATATTATCTGTTTTGGATGTTTAATGGGCTTTAATATACCTTTTTATATTATTTTTGGGACTAACCAATTAACTGAAAGCCCAGTGCAAATTGCTGTTTTTTGCCTATTTCAGTGTTTCACAGAAAAGGAATATCAAACGTAATCCAAATGGAATAAAACCTTCACGAGGATCATTTTTGGAACAAACGCAATCCAGGAGACTTGGAGTGGACGTCAAGGAAGCAGCGACGAAGCCACGAGGCAGGAGGGCGCGTCCCCACCCTCGTGGGCCCCTCGCAGCTGCACCAACCTATTTCTTTCGCCTATATATACTCTTATACCCTAAAACCTTTGGGGAGAGCCACGAAACACCTTTTCCGCCACCACAACCTTCTGTACCCATGAGATCCCATCTTGGGGTCTTTTCCGGCGATCTGCCGGAGGGGGATTCGATCACAGAGGACTTCTATATCAACACCATAGCCTCTCCGATGATGTGTGAGTAGTTTACCACAGACCTTCGGGTCCATAGTTATTTGCTAGATGGCTTCTTCCCTCTCTTTGGATCTCAATACAAAGTCTCCTTGATCTTCTTGGAGATCTATTCGATGTAACTCTTTTTGCGATGTGTTGTGGAGATCCAATGAATTGTGGGTTTATGAACTTGATTATCTATGAATATTATTTGATTCTTCTATGAATTCTTACATGCATGATTTGATATCTTTGCAAGTCTCTTCGAATTATCAGTTTGGTTTGGCCTACTAGATTGATCTTTCTTGCAATGGGAGAAGTGCTTAGCTTTGGGTTCAATCTTGCGGTGCTCGATCCCAGTGATAGAAAGGGAACCGACACGTATTGTATTGTTGCCATCGAGGATAAAAAGATGGGGTTTATATCATATTGCTTGATTTTATCCCTCTACATCATGTCATCTTGCCTAATGCGTTACTCTCTTCTTATGAACTTAATACTCTAGATGCATGCTGGATAGCGGTCGATGTGTGGAGTAATAGTAGCAGATGCAGAATCGTTTCGGTCTACTTGACACGAACATGATGCCTATATTCATGATCATACCTATGGCCCACGGGTCTACTTTACATCATATTAGTTTCCCGTCAACTAGCTATTTCTATCGCCGTTTATTTTGCAATCTTTATTTTCCAATCTATACCATAAAAATACAAAAAATATTTATCTTATTATCTTTATCAGATCTAAAAGCACTAGTGCTCCCTGGGTGATTTTGGTAATTGATGTCAACATATCTCTTGTTGGACTAATGTTTTCATCTAGTATGTTTCAGATAAGCTCAACAATGGAGTGGCATGGACAAGAGGATGTGGAACCCCTTCAAGATGATGAGGACAAAGGATTGGCTCAAGCTCAAAGCTCAGGACTCTAAATTTTCTATTTTTGTGATCCAAGATCGCATTGAGTCCGTAGGAAAGCCAATACTATTAAAAGGGGATGAGGTGTTGCTTAATGGCTTGCTTGCTCAAAGTGCTTAGTGATATGCTCCAAAGCCCTCAACCACTTTCTCACATCCACATTTGTCGCAAACCTAAAGTCAAACTCGGCCCTATCAAAATTTTCCATCCGGCGCCACCGAGTTCTCTTGACATAGCCATTGCCACAAACCCTAATCAATTCGGTCACACCGATGGGATCTCGGTCTCACCGAGATGGGTCTGCAAACTCTCTGTTGCCCATTGCAATAATCTTGGTCTCACCGAGATATGCAATCGGTCCCACCGAGTTTGCTTGACCAACTCTCTGTTTCTCTTATTACCCAAATCGGTCCCACCGAGTTTGTGTAATCGGTCAAACCGAGATGAGGTTTTACCCTAACCCTAGCACATTAGTCCCACCGAGTTGATCATGTCGGTCCTACCGAAATGCCTAACGGTCACATTATGAACGCTCCATTATGAACTAAATCGGTCTGACCGAGTTTTCTGATTCGGTCCCACCGAGTTTGGTAAATTGTGTGTAACGGTTAGATTTTCTGTGGAGGCTATATATACCCCCACCCACTCCTCATTCGGAGAGAGAGTCATCAGAACATGCCTACACTTCCATCATACATTTTCTGAGAGAGAACCACCTACACTTGTGTTGAGGTCAAGATATTCCATTCCAACCACATAAATCTTGATCTCTAGCCTTCCCCAAGTTGCTTTCCACTCAAATCATCTTTCCACCAAATCCAATCCTATGAGAGAGAGTTGAGTGTTGGGGAGACTATCATTTGAAGCACAAGAGCAAGGAGTTCATCATGAACACACCATATATTACCTTTTGGAGAGTGGTGTCTCCTAGATTGGTTAGGTGTCACTTGGGAGCCTCCGCAAGATTGTGGAGTTGAACCAAGGAGTTTGTAAGGGCAAGGAGATCGCCTATTTCATGAAGATCTACCCTAGTGAGGCAAGTCCTTCGTGGGCGATGGCCATGGTGGGATAGACAAGGTTGCTTCTTCGTGGACCCTTCGTGGATGGAGCCCTCCGTGGACTCGCACAACTGTTACCCTTCGTGGGTTGAAGTATCCATCAACGTGGATGTACGATAGCACCACCTATCGGAACCATGCCAAAAATCTCCGTGTCTACATTGCGTTTGCTCCCTTCAAATCCCATCCCTTTACATTCTTCCAAAGTTGCATGCTGTACTTTCCGCTGCCCATATACTCTTGTCATGCTTGCTTGATATATATTGTGAATGGTTAAACATGTGCTAAAACTCCACCTCAACTTGAAGAAATTAAAAACTGCCATGTTTCTTTGCTAAGAGTCTATTCACCCCCTCTAGACACCTCTTCTCGATCCCTTTCAATTGGTATCAGAGCTTTGGTCTCCATTGCTTTGGTTTAATCACCAGTGAAGGAAGATGGATGAGCCTACATTGGGGAGTCTTAGACGTCGAGTGCCTATTCTGGATGGAGAGTACTTTCATGAGTGGAAAATCGAGATGCTTGAGATTTTTAATGAATATCATTTAAACAAGTACATTACTAGCCCTTGTGCACCTCATGTTGATCCTTTGCATCCTACTCTTGATGAGTCTATTGACATGATCTGTAATCTTAGAACTGTCAATTTAATCACTAGAGGTTTGCCTAGAAACTAGCTTGCTAGCTTGCCTACTCTTGATTGTTCCTAGACCATATGGAGATTCCTTGGGGAACGATTTCCAAACTATTCCTTGAAAAACTTAGATGAGATTCTTCATAAGTCTATTGCCTTGAGTAAGATGAGTTCCAATGATCCCAAATTTGGTGATTGTCTATTTGAGCTTACTAATCTTACAAACGCCAAAGGAGATGTTGGAATTATTACCAATATCATTTCCGAAGTCATTAGAATTCATAGAGATGAACATTGTTACGACCATACTTCTAATGAATCTCTCTCTCTCTAGGAATTGATCCACCACATGATGATGTTGAACATGGATACTATGATGAGGATGATGATAGTGACATGATCTTGATGATGCAATGAGACACTTTGGTCTTATGGCTAATCTTCATGGCTACATGGCTGGAGGAAAGGAATGGGTCCTTGATAGTGGATGTACTGATCATATGACTGGAGACAAGGATATGTTTCATGAGCTTGCTAAAAACGACAGCCCTCGAAAGTATGTCACTTTTGGTGATAACTCAAAGGGTAAGGTGGTTGTCCTTGGTAAGGTGGCCATCTCACATGATAGCTCTATACAAAATGTTATGCTTGTTGAATCTCTTGGCTACAATTTACTTTCCATATCTAGACTTGCTGACTTTGGCTTCAATGTCCTATTTACTGAAGTAGATTGCCAAGTGTTTCGTAGAGATAATCATAAAATGGTCTTTACCGGTACACATAGAGGTGATCTATATATTGTTGATTTCACTAGAAAGGCTCAACCTAGAACTTGCTTTATTGCTAAATCTTCGAAAGATTGGTTGTGGCATAGAAGGTTAGGTCATGTGGGCATGTGAAATCTTGATAAGCTTATTAAAGGTGATCATATCCTTGGAGTAAAAGGTGTTATATTTGACAAGGATAGACTTTGTAGTGCTTGTCAAGCAGGAAAACAAGTTGGAGGAAGTCACCCCGTGAAGAACATTATGACCACGAGAATACCGCTCGAGCTAATTCATATGGATCTCTTTGGTCCCAATGCCTACAAGAGTCTTGGTGGTAACTCATTTGGTCTAGTTATAGTTGATGATTTTTCAAGATTTACGTGGGTGTTCTTTCTTGATGATAAATCGCAGGCCCAAAAGATCTTCAAGAACTTTGCTAGAAAGGCCCAAGATCAATTTGAAGTGAAGATCAAGAAGGTTCGCAGCGACAACAGAACGGAGTTCAAGAACTCAAATGTGGATACCTTTCTTGACGAAGAAGGGATTTCACACGAGTTCTCGGCTACGTACACACCTCAACAAAATGGAGTTGTTGAGAGGAAGAACCAAACTTTTATTGAGATGGCAAGAATGATGTTTGATGAGTACAAGAATCCAAAACACTTTTGGGCGGAAGCAGTTGAGACAGCTTGTCATGCAACAAATCGCTTGTATCTTCACAAGCTGCTCAGCAAGACGGCATACGAGCTTCTCACCGGTAACAAACCCCAAGTTGGATACTTTTGAGTATTCGGCTCAAAGTGCTACATTCTTGATAAGCATCGTCATTCTAAATTGGCTCCTAAATCTCATGAAGGTTTCCAACTTGGTTATGGCTCAAACTCTCACACTTACCGTGTCTACACAATTTCACCCGAAAGGTTGAAGAGACAGTAGATGTGAAGTTTGATGAATCTAACGGCTCGCAAGTAGAGCAATTGCCAATTGATGTAGGAGATAAAGATCCTTAGGAAGCAATCCAAGACTTGTCTATTGGCAAGATTCGTCCAACAGAGGTGAAGGAGAGTACCTCGTCCGTCCAAGTGGAAGCTTCTACCTCACAACAAGGTGAACCAAGAGTTGATACGGAAGCATCCACAAGTGGGACGCACCAAGATGAAGAAAACGAGGAAGTACACCAAGATGAACCTCATCAACCTCCATCTCCACCATGACAAGGAAATGACAACTTCAACAATGAAGAAGGACAAGATGATGAAGAAGATGTTCCACCTCGACCCAAGCAAACGCTCTCACGAGTTCGATCAAGAGTCTCAAGAGATCATCTCGTCGAACAAATCTTCAATGATATTCAAACTGGGAGAATAACTCGCTCTAAAAATCGTTTGGCTAACTTTTGTGAACATTATTCATTCATCTCTAGCATTGAACCTATGAAGGTTGAATAAGCATTGGAAGATCCGGATTGGATAAACGCCACGCATGAAGAGCTACACAACTTCGAGAGAAATCAAGTGTGGACATTGGTCGAGAAGCCCGACAACAACCACAACATCATTGGTACCAAATGGGTGTTTCGCAACAAGCAAGATGAAGATGGTCAAGTCGTTCGCAACAAAGCACGTCTCGTCGCCCAAGGCTACACTCAAGCCGAAGGTATGGACTACGGTGAGACATATGCCCCCGTTGCTAGACTTGAGTCCATCTGCATCTTACTTGCCTATGCTAATCACCATGATATCACCTTGTACCAAATGGACATTAAAAGTGCTTTTCTAAATGGTGAAATTGAGGAGGAAGTTTATGTTAAACAACCTCCCGGCTTTGTCAATCCTAAGGATAGCAATGGGTCGGGTTTGGATTGGGTTGAGCTATATCAAATCCATATCCATATCCATGAAGATAGTCTTTGCCCGCCCATGAAAAAATCCACGGATGAAAAATTGTGTCCATGTCCAAACCTGGTGGATATCCATCTCCACTGGATATCCATTGGGTCCTCTCAAGACATATAAATAATACAGAACACAATATTAACATAAGCTCTTCCATTCTTCACCTCATGGCAGTCTAGGCTTCACTTATGGTAAATCAATGTCCACTAACAACCTAACATCATTAAGTATTTTTCTAATAGATGACAATGACAAGTCATTAAGAATGAGATAAAAATAAGGGAAGTGGTGTTGGAGTATGTTACGGAGGGGATTGAATGTCAACTGATAAAAGTTATGACGGGGATTGTGTAATTTATTTTACATGTTTTAGATAATGAAGTGTAAAATTGCAATGGGACATGTGACTGTGGGATAGGGACATCAGATTTTCTGCCCATTAAGTAATACTATCGGGTTGGGTTTGGGTATACCCATGGGTACAAGATTATATCCATGCCCTACCCATGAGAAGTCGGGTCGAGTTTGGGCGCCGCCCATGGACACAAAACAATATCCAAACCCTATCCATTCGGGTCGGATATCCATGGATATCCATGTCCGTGGGTAAAATTGCCATCCTTAGTCAATCCTAAGAAACCCGATCATGTTTACAAACTTCACAAAGCTCTTTATGGTCTTAAACATGCTCCTAGAGCGTGGTATAAATGCTTGACCAAGTTTCTTACTGAAAAGGGCTTTGAGATTGGAAAAATAGATTCTACTCTTTTTAATAAAAGGGCTAATGGTGAATTATTTGTGTGCCAAATTTATGTTGATTTTTATAATATTTGGTTCGACTAACCCTCATTTTAGTGAAAAGTTTGGGAAGCTAATGTTGAAGAAGTTTGAGATGTCTATGCTACCTCTTGAGCACTACGTTGGTTTTCCCTTGAAGAGGAAAGGGTGATGCAGCAAAGTAGCGTAAGTATTTCCCTTAGTTTTTGAGAACCAAGGTATCAATCCAGTAGGAGACTACACGCAATTCCCTCGTACCTACACAAACAAATAATAACCTGGCAACCAACATGATAAAGGGGTTGTCAATCCCTTCACGGTCACTTACGAGAGTGAGATCTGATAGAGATAATAATAATAAGATAAATATTTTTGGTATTTTTATGATATAGATTGGAAAATAAAGATTGCAAAAATAAACGGTGCCAGAAATAGCTAGTTGACGGGAGATTAATATAATAGAGAATAGACCCGGGGGCCATAGGTTTCACTAGTGGCTTCTCTCAAGATAGCATAAGTATTACGGTGGGTGAACAAATTACTATCGAGCAATTGATAGAAAAGTGCATAATTATGAGAATATCTAGGCATGATCATGTATATAGGCATCACGTCCGCGACAAGTAGACCGAAATGATTCTGCATCTACTACTGTTACTCCACACATCGACCGCTATCCAGCATGCATATAGAGTATTAAGTTCATAAGAACAGAGTAACGCATTAGGCAAGATGACATGATGTAGAGGGATAAAATAAAGTAATATGATATAAACCCCATCTTTTTATCCTCGATGACAACAATACAATACGTGCCTTGCTGCCCCTGGTGTCACTTGGAAAGGACACCGCAAGATTGAACCAAAAGCTAAGCACTTCTCCCATTGCAAGAAAGATCAATCTAGTAGGCCAAACCAAACTGATAATTCGAAGAGACTTGCAAAGATAACCAATCATACATAAAAGATTTCAGAGAATAATCAAATATTGTTCATAGATAAACTTGATCATAAACCCACAATTCATCGGATCTCGACAAACACACTGCAAGAAGAGTTACATCAAATAGTGTCCAAGAAGATCGAGGAGAACATTGTATTGAGATCCAAAGAGAGAGAAGAAGCCATCTAGCTAATAACTATGTACCCGAAGGTCTGAAGTGAACTACTCACACATCATCGGAGAGGCTATGGTGTTGATGTAGAAGCCCTCCGTGATCGATTCCCCCTCTGGCGGAGCTCTGGAAAAGGCCCCAAGATGGGATCTCTTGGTTACAGAAGGTTGCGGCAGTGGAAATAGGGTTTCGTGGTGCTCCTTGATGTTTTCGGGGTATATGGATATATATAGGAGGAAGAAGTAGGTCAGTGGAGCCACGAGGGGCCCACGAGGGTCGGGGTGCGCCCAGGGGGGCAGGCGCGCCTCCCTTCCTCATGGCCTCCTCGTTGATTTCTTGACGTCCACTCCAAGTCCCCTGGATCATGTTTGTTCCAAAAATAACTCTCCCGAAGGTTTCATTCCGTTTGGATTCCGTTTGATATTCCTTTTCCGCGAAACATTGAAATAGGCAAAAAATAGCAATTTGCACTGGGCCTTGGGTTAGTAGGTTAGTGCCAAAAATAATATAAAAGTGTATAAATAGGCCCATTAACATCCAAAATAGATAATATAATAGTATGGAACAATAAAAAATTATAGATACATTGGAGACGTATCAAGCATCCCAAGCTTAATTCCTGCACGTCCTCGAGTAGGTAAATGATAAAAACACAATTTTTGATGTGGAATGCTACCTAGCATAATTCTCAATGTAATTTTATTTATTGTGGCATGAATTTTCAGAGCCGAAAGATTCAAGACAAAAGTTTAATATTGAGATAAAAATAATAATACTTCAAGAATACTAACTAAGTAATCATGTCTTCTCAAAATAACATGGAAAAAGGAAGTTCATCCCTACAAAATCATAGTTTGGTCATGCTCCATTTTCGTCACACAAGAATGCTCTCATCATGCACAACCCCAATGACAAGCCAAGAAATTGTTTCATACTTTAGTAATCTCAAACTTTTTTCAACTTTCACGCAATACATGAGCGTGAGCCATGGATATAGCACTATGGGTGGAATATAATAATGATAGGGGGTTATGTGGAGAATACAAAAAAGGAGAAAGTCTCACATCGACGCGGCTAATCAATGGGCTAGGGAGATGCCCATCAATTGATGTCAATGCAAGGAGTAGGTATTGCCATACAACGGATGCACTAGAGTTATAAATGTATGAAAGCTCAACAAAAGAAACTAAGTGGGTGTGCATCCAACTTGCTTGCTCACGAAGACCTAGGGCATTTGAGGAAGCCCATTGTTGGAATATACAAGCCGAGTTCTATAATGAAAAATTCCCACTAGTATATGAAAGTGACAAAACAAGAGACTCTCTATCATAAAGATCATGGTGCTACTTTGAAGCACAAGTGTGGAAAAAAGGATAGTAGAATTGCCCCTTTTTATTTCTTTTCTTTTTTGGGGCCTTTCTTTTTGGCCTTTCTATTTTTTGGGGATAGTGCTCTATTAATGATGATCATCACACTTCTATTTATTTACAACTCAATGATTACAACTCGATACTAGAACGAAATATGACTCTATATGAATGCCTCCAGCGGTGTACCGGGAAGGGCAATGAATCAAGAGTGACATGTATGATAAATTATGCATGGTGGCTTTGCCACAAATACGATGTCAACTAAATGATCATGCAAAGCAATATGACAATGATGAAGCGTGTCATGAATGAAACAGTGGAAAGTTGCATGGCAATATATCTTGGAATGGCTATGTAAATGCCATAATAGGTAGGTATGGTGGCTGTTTTAAGGAAGATATAAGGAGGTTTATGTGCGATAGAGCGTATCATATCACGGGGTTTGGATGCACCGGTGAAGTTTGCACCAACTCTCAAGGTGAGAAAGGGCAATGCACGGTAACTAAGAGGCTAGCAATGATGGAAGGGTGAGAGTGCGTATAATCCATGGACTCAACATTAGTTATAAAGAACTCACATACTTATTGCAAAAATCTACAAGTCATCAAAAACCAAGCACTACACGCATGCTCCTAGGGGGATAGGTTGGTAGGAAAAGACCATCGCTCGTCCCTGACCGCCACTCATAAGGAAGACAATCAAAGAACACCTCATGTTTCAAATTTGTTACACAACGGTTACCATACGTGCATGCTACGGGACTTGAAAACTTCAACACAAGTATTTCTCAAATTCACAACTACTCAACTAGCACACTCTAATATCACGACCTTTATATCTCAAAACAATTATCAAGTATCAAACTTCTCATAGTATTCAATGCACTTTCTATGATAGTTTTTATTATACCCATCTTGGATGCCTATCATATTAGGACTAGTTTCATAACCAAAGCAAATTACCATGATGTTCTAAAGGACTCTCAAAATAATATAAGTGAAGCATGAGAGATCAATAATTTCTATAAAATAAAACCAACACCGTGCTCTAAAAGATATAAGTGAAGCACTAGAGCAAAATTATCTAGCTCAAAAGATATAAGTGAAGCACATAGAGTATTCTAATAAATTCCAATTCATGTGTGTCTCTCCCAAAATGTGTGTACAGCAAGTATGATTATGGTAAACTAAAAATAAAATACTCAAATCATACAAGACGCTCCAAGCAAAACACATATCATGTGGTGAATAAAAATATAGCCTCAAGTAAAGTTACCGATAGAAGAAGACGAAAGAGGGGATGCCATCCGGGGCATCCCCCAAAAATTCTAAAATAAATTGCTGGATGTGAGGAATTTATCTATTAATCATCTACAAAAAGAATCAACCTAATCGCACTCTCCAGTAAAAAATCGCAGCAAATCTCGTGAGCGCTAAAGTTTCTGTTTTGTATAGCAAGATCGCAAAGACTTTCCCCAAGTCTTCCCAAAGGTTCTACTTGGCACAAACACTAATTAAAAGCATAAAAGCACATCTAAATAGAGGCTAGATGAATTATTTATTACTAAACAGAACCAAAAAGCAAGGAACAAAAATAAAATTGGGTTGCGTCCCAACAAGCGCTATCGTTTAATGCCCCTAGCTAGGCATAAAATCAAGAATAGATCTATGTGTTATCATCTTTGGTATGCAATCCATAAGTGGCTCTCATAATAGACTCAAAATGTAATTTAATTTTCTTTCTAGGAAAGTGTTCCATGCCTTTCCTTAATGGAAATTGGAATCTAATATTCCCTTCTTTCATATCAATAATTGCACCAATCGTTCTAAGGAAAGGTCTACCAAGAATAATGGGACGTGTAGGATTGCAATCAATGTCAAGAACAATGAAATCTACGGGCACATAATTACTATTTGCAACAATAAGAACATCATTAATCCTTCCCATAGGTTTCTTAATAGTGGAACCCGCAAGATGCAAATTTAAAGAACAATCATCAAATTCACAGAATCCTAACACATCACACAAAGTTTTTGGTATCGTGGAAACGCTAGCACCCAAATCACATAAAGCATAGCATTCATGATCTTTAATTTTAAATTTAATAGTGGGTTCCCACTCATCATAAAGTTTTCTAGGGATAAAAACTTCCAATTCAAGCTTTTCTTCATAAGATTGCATTAAAGCATCAACAATATGTTCAGTAAAAGCTTTATTTTGATTATAAGCATGCGGAGAATTTAGCACGGATTACAACAAGTAAATACAATATACTAAAGAACAATTATCATAATTAAATTCCTTGAAATCCAAAATAGTGGGTTCATTGCTATGTAAAGTTTTGACCTCTCCAATCCCACTTTTACCAATTTTAGCATTAAGATCTAAAAACTCTGAATTGTTGGGACGCCTTTTAACTAAACTTGACTCATCTCCAGTCCAATCATTATCAAGTTTGATATTGCAAAACAAGGATTTAATAGGGGACATATCAATCACTTTTAGATCTTCATCCTTATTATCATGAAAACTAGAAGAACATGCTTTCACAAAGCAATATTTTTTAGCACGCATCCTAGCGGTTCTTTCTTTGAACTCATCAATGGAAATTCTCCTGGATTTGAGAGACTCACTGATATCATGCTTAGGTGGAATAGATGTAATTTTCAAAGAATCAACATCAAGAGAAATTCTATCCACGTTCCTAGCCAACTCATCAATCTTAGATAGTTTTTCTTCAATCAAAGCATTCAAACTCTTTTGCGAACTAATAAATTATTTAATATTAGATTAAAAATCAGAGGGAATATTATTATAATTTCCATAAGAATTTTTGTAGGAATTACCATAATTATTAGAGGAATCACTAGGAAACGGCGTAGGATTAAAATTACCTCTATACGTGTTATTACCAAAATTGTTCCTACCAACAAAATTCGCATAACACTCTTATTAGCAAACAATTTCATAAGTTCATCCATCTTTCCACTCAAAACATTAATTTCTTTGCATGCACCTTTTTACTAGTAGATCTTTCAGTGTGCCATTGAGAATAATTAACCATAATATTATCTAGGAGTTTAGTAGCTTCTCCTAAAGTGATTTCCATAAAAGTGCCTCCCATGTCCGAATCTAAAAGATTTCTAGAAGCAAAGTTCAATCCGGCATAAATTTTTTGTATAATCATCCAAAGATTCAAACCATGTGTAGGGAAATTACGTATCATTAATTTCATCCTCTCCCAAGCTTGTGCAACATGTTCACGATCAAGTTGCTTAAAATTCATAATATCGTTTCTAAGAGAGATGATCTTAGCGGGAGGAAAATACTTAGAGATAAAAGCATCTTTGCACTTATTCCATGAATCAATACTATTTTTAGGCAAAGAAGAAAACCAAGTTTTAGCATGATCTCTAAGTGAAAACAGAAATAGCTTCAGTTTTACAATATCATTATCCACATCTTTCTTCTTTTGCATATCACACAAATCAACAAATCTATTCAGATGGGTAGCGCCATCTTCACTAGGAAGGCCGAAAAACGGATCTTTCATGACAAGATTCAGCAAAGCAGTATTAATTTCACAAGATTCAGCATCGGTAAGAGGAGCAATCGGAGTGCTAATAAAATCATTATTGTTGGTATTAAAAAAGTCACACAATTTAGTATTATCTTGAGCCATCGTGACAAACAATCCAACACACAAGCACACAAGAGGTGAGCGAAAGAGATGAACTAGAAAAGAGACAAGGGTGAAGTGGGGGAGAGGAAAACGAGAGGAAAATGGCAAATAATGTAATGCGAGGGATAAGAGTTTGTGATGGGTACTTGGTATGTCTTGACTTGTGAGTAGATCTCCCCGGCAACGGCGCCAGAAATCCTTCTTGCTACCTCTTGAGCACTGCGTTGGTTTTCCATTGAAGAGGAAAGGGTGATGCAGCAAAGTAGTATAAGTATTTCCCTCCATTTTTGAGAACCAAGGTATCAATCCAGTAGGAGACTACACGCAAGTCCCTCGTACCTACACAAACAAATAAGAACCTCACAACCAACACGATAAAGGGGTTGTCAATCCCTTCACGGTCACTTACGAGAGTGAGATCTGATAGAGATAATAATAATAAGATAAATATTTTTGGTATTTTTAAGATATAGATTGGAAAATAAAGATTGCAAAATAAACGGTGCTAGAAATAGCTAGTTGACGGGAGATTAATATAATAGAGAATAGACTCGAGGGCCATAGGTTTCACTAGTGGCTTCTCTTAAGATAGCATAAGTATTACAGTGGGTGAACAAATTACTATCAAGCAATTGATAGAAAAGTGCATAATTATGAGAATATCTAGGCATGATCATGTATATAGGCATCATGTCCATGACAAGTAGACCGAAATGATTCTGCATCTACTACTGTTACTCCACACATCGACCGCTATCCAGCATGCATCTAGAGTATTAAGTTCAAAAGAACAGAGTAACGCATTAGGCAAGATGACATGATGTAGAGGGATAAACTCAAGCAATATGATATAAACCCCATCTTTTTATCCTCGATGGCAACAATACAATACGTGCCTTGCTGCCCCTGCTGTCACTAGGAAAGGACACCGCAAGATTGAACCCAAAGCTAAGCACTTCTCCCATTGCAATAAAGATCAATCTAGTAGGCCAAACCAAACTGATAATTCGAAGAGACTTGCAAAGATAACAAATCATACATAAAAGATTTCAGAGAAGAATCAAATATTGTTCATAGATAAACTTGATCATAAACCCACAATTCATCGGATCTCGACAAACACACCGCAAAAAGAGTTACATCAAATAGATCTCCAAGAAGATCGAGGAGAACATTGTATTGAGATCCAAAGAGAGAGAAGAAGCCATATAGCTAATAACTATGGACCCAAAGGTCTGAAGTAAACTACTCACACATCATCAGAGAGGCTATGGTGTTGATGTAGAAGCCCTCCATGATCGATCCCCCCTCCGGCAGAGCTCCGGAAAAGGCCCCAAGATGGGATCTCTTTGGTACAGAAGGTTGCGGCGGTGGAAATAGGGTTCTGTGGTGCTCCTGGATGTTTTCGGGGTAAGTGGATATATATAAGGAAGAAGTAGGTCGGTGGAGCCACGAGGGTGGGGCGCGAGCCCAGGGGGGCAGGCGCGCCTCCCTGCCTCATGGCTTCCTCGTTGATTTCTTGACGTCCACTCCAAGTCCCCTGTATCACGTTTCTTCCAAAAATAACTCTCCAGGAGGTTTCATTCTGTTTGGATTCCGTTTGATATTCCTTTTCTACGAAACACTGAAATAGGCAAAAAAACAGCAATTTGCATTGGGCCTTGGGTTAGTAGGTTAGTCCCAAAAATAATATAAAAGTGTATAAATAAGCCCATTAACATCCAAAACAGATAATATAATAGCATGGAACAATAAAAAATTATAGATACGTTGGAGACGTATCAGTCTATGATGAATGAACTCAAGTTCTTTCTTGGTTTTCAAATCAAGCAAACTAAGGAAGGCACCTTTGTTTCTCAAACAAAGTACACCAAGGACTTATTCAAGAAGTTCAATATGCAAGAAAGCAAAGGTATGAAAACACCCATGCCTACTAGTGGACATCTTGATTTGACTAAGGACGATGAACCGGTTGACCAAAAGGTTTATCGCTCTATGATTGGTTCATTGTTATATCTCTCCTGTCTCGATATTATGCTAAGTGTGTGCATGTGTGCACGATATCAAGCGGCCCCCAAAGAATGTCATCTTAAGGCTGTGAAAAGGATAGTGGGATACTTAATACATACACCAAATTTTGGCATTTGGTATCCTAAGAGGTCCTCGTTTGATCTTGTTGGCTATTCCGATTCGGACTATGCCGGAGACAAGGTTGATAGAAAGTCCACTTCGGGTACTTGTCAATTTCTTGGTAGATCTCTTGTGTCTTGGTCCTCCAAGAATGAAAACTCGGTATCCTTATCCACCGCCGAAGCGGAATGCATTGCCGCTGGTTCATGTTGTGCTCAATTACTTTGGATGACCCAAACTCTTAAAGATTATGGGATCAATGTGAAACATGTTCCATTGCTTTGTGACAATAAGAGTGCTATTAAGATTTCTCACAATCCCGTCCAACATTCTCTAACTAAACATATTGAAGTTCGTCATCATTTCATTCGAGATCATGTTGCTAAAGGGGACATTGATCTTAAGCATGTTCGTACCGATAAACAATTGGTGGATATATTCACCAAACCGCTTGATGAGAAAGTCTTTTGCCGTTTGAGAGGTGAATTGAACATCATTGATGCTTCAAACTTGGAGTAGGAACTCAATTTGGATACATGCAAGGCATGAGCCTATGACTAATACTTGACTCTTATCTTATGATGATCATATGTCTTGGATATATTTGCACCCTTGCATGCTATCTAACCCTTGTGGGTACTTGGATGAATCTAAATCTATGAGATTGCAACTCACTCACATCTTGAGCAACCTCTACATCACCAAGTCATTATACAATGGTGGTTGAAGAAAAGGGAGCATGAAATCCTTCAACATATCCTTTGACAAATTCTATATCAAATTTCATGATTGTAATTTTGGATACACAAGTGCTCTTCCTTGCAAGACTAACCCATGTAGGTAGATGAACTCCAATTACAAGTGGTGCTCCCAACTCTTGATGAGCTACATCAACCTTGAGCAACCCACACAAGTTCAACTACATGACTATGATCAACACCACCACCCAAGGTATGTCATTCCATCTTAGAGAAGCTTTACCCCAAGATATGGGTCAAAGCAACTCAACAAGATGTGAATACATCAAATGCTTGAATGAAAAATGGTAACCCCATTTTGAGCTTAAACGATGAGTATGACCTACGATCAAGTGTTCTCACTTGACTCCTCAGTCAATATACTCTAACATAGGTGACTTTGTCACCGCCCATTTCTAGATGAAGTTCTCTAGTATTTCTCTGAGTTTTTGCATTTGTCCTTTGCATGTTTGTTCCCAACTTCATCTAGATTTTCCTTTATCTGTTTTGTTCTGCAATTTCTGCATCCAATTCATTGCAAATCCTTCAGACAATTCCTTGCAAATCCTTGAGATCTTATTTGCCCAGTGAGCTGAGGTGACAAGTGTTTTCTCTGTGTTGAACTCGGTCATACCAATCTGTTGCTTTCGGTCAAACTAAACCAATTCAGTACCACCAAAGACTACAACTCGGTATCACCGATTTCACTGCAGAGAAGACAATTTGCCATATGTTCCTATAGTTTTATTCCAGCTCCACTCAATTATTCTTGTCCTCTACCAGCATCACATTCTATATGCTGCTTTGATTTGTGACTCAAGGACCAAACCTTTTGACTCACACTCCAGAAGGTCCCTTCTTGGAAATTCATGTCAAAGGGGGAGAGAAATCACATCAAAGCTTATTCTCTTCAAAGGGGGAGAGAGAGAAAAATGGAGAGAGAGGTAATCACATCAAAGGCCCAAGATGCTTGGTGTTCAAGAGGAGAGAAGTCACATGTCTTTAAGAGGGGAAAGACATGTCTATGTTATGTTTATGTTTATGATCTGTTTTACTCTGATTTTGCTTCCATATGTTCACATTATCCAATACAAGATTCAGGGGGAGAAAGACTGCTAGGGAAGGAAATCATTGAATTCATTGCATATCTTTACCTTTTGGGGACATGTCTATATCCAATAGAGTATCCAGTACTCACTTTCTACATGTCATCCCAATCTTGGTATTCTTGTGGTTTGATGTTCTTGCTCTGCTCCATAGATGTTTCTGTGTTATCTAACCTTGTTTACTCAGGTTCAATCTCTTTCAAAGCCAGCTCAAGACCACAAGGTAAGTATATGCATCACACTCATGTGCATGAAGATTTCTTGCTGATGTACATACTGTTTGCAAGAAGGACTAATGAGCATGTAGGTACATTTCCCATACTCACACCATTTGCTCTGATGCATATAGCCAAGATACATGTAACTCATAACTTACTCTGTCATGCTTATGCATTCACATGCTCCTATATTCCATATTTACATTATTGCATACATGTAGGGGGAGCCTATGCATGTTACATGTCCTTCCAAAGATTTACTTGTTATTCTTCATATCTTTATCTAAAGCTTTGATTTATGTTGTCATCAATTACCAAAAAGGGGGAGATTGAAAGCAGTAGTGCTCCCTGGGTGATTTTGGTAATTGATGTCAACATATCTCTTGTTGGACTAATGTTTTCATCTAGTATGTTTCAGATAAGCTTACAATGGAGTGGCATGGACAAGAGGATGTGGAACCCCTTCAAGATGATGAGGACAAAGGATTGGCTCAAGCTCAAAGCTCAGGACTCTACATTTTCTATTTTTGTGATCCAAGGTCACATTGAGTCCATAGGAAAGCCAATACTATTAAAAGGGGATGAGGTGTTGCTTAATGGCTTGCTTGCTCAAAGTGCCTAGTGATATGCTCCAAAGCCCTCAACCACTTTCTCACATCCACATTTGTCCCAAACCTAAAGTCAAACTCGGTCCTATCGAAATTTTCCATCCGGCGCCACTGAGTTCTCTTGACATAACCATTGCCAAAAACCCTAATCAATTCGGTCACACCGATGGGATCTCGGTCTCACCGAGATGGGTCTGCAAACTCTCTGTTGCCCATTGCAATAATCTCGGTCTCACCGAGATATGCAATCGGTCCCACCGAGTTTGCTTAACCAACTCTCTGTTTCGCTTATTACCCAGATCGGTCCCACCGAGTTTGTGTAATCGGTCAAACCGAGATTAGGTTTTACCCTAACCCTAGCACATCTGTCCCACCGAGTTGATCATGTCGGTCCCACCAAAATGCCTAACAGTCACATTATGAACTAAATCGGTCTGACCGAGTTTTCTGATTCAGTCTCACCGAGTTTGGTAAATTGTGTGTAACGGTTAGATTTTGTGTGGAGCCTATATATACCCCTCCACCCACTCTTCATTCGGAGAGATAGCCATCAGAACATGCCTACACTTCCATGATACATTTTTTGAGAGAGAACCACCTACACTTGTGTTGAGGTTAAGATATTCCATTCCAACCACATAAATCTTGATCTCTAGCCTTCCCCAAGTTGCTTTCCACTCAAATCATCTTTCCACCAAATCCAATCCTATGAGAGAGAGTTGAGTGTTGGGGAGACTATCATTTGAAGCACAAGAGAAGGAGTTCATCATGAACACACCATCTATTACCTTTTGGAGAGTGGTGTCTCCTAGATTGGTTAGGTGTCACTTGGGAGCCTCCGTCAAGATTGTGGAGTTGAACCAAGGAGTTTGTACGGGCAAGGAGATCGCCTACTCCGTTAAGATCTTCCCTAGTGAGGCAAGTCCTTCATGGGCGATGGCCATGGTGGGATAGACAAGGTTGCTTCTTCGTGGACCCTTCATGGGTGGAGCCCTCCGTGGACTCGCGCAACCGTTACCCTTCGTGGGTTGAAATCTCCATCAACGTGGATGTACGATAGCACCACCTATCGGAACCACGCCAAAAATCTCCGTGTCTACATTGTGTTTTCTCCCTTCAAATCCCATCCCTTTAAATTCTTGCAAAGTTGCATGCTTTACTTTCCGCTGCCCGTATACTCTTGTCATGCTTGGTTGATATGTATTGTGAATGGTTAAACATGTGCTAAAACTCCACCTCAACTTGAAGAAATTAAAAACTGCCACGTTTCTTTGCTAAGAGTCTATTCACCCCCCTCTAGACACCTCTTCTCGATCCCTTTCAAGATCTCACTTTCAGAAGTGACCGTGAAGGGATTAACAACCCCTTTATTGCATTGGTTGCGAGGTTCTTTTTTGTTTGTGTAGGTACTAGGAGACTTGCGTGTAGTCTCCTACTGGATTGATACCTTGGTTCTCAAAAACTGAGGGAAATGCTTACGGTACTTTGCTGCATCACCCTTTCCTCTTCAAGGGAAAACCAACGCATGCTCAAGAGGTAGCAAGAAGGATTTCTGGCGCCGTTGCCGGGGAGATCTACGCACATGTCAAGACATACCAAGTACCCATCACAAACTCTTATCCCTCACATTACATTATTTGCCATTCGCCTCTCGTTTTCCTCTCCCCCACTTCACCCTTGCCGTTTTATTCGCCCTTTTTCCGTTCATCTTTTTTCGCTTGCCTCTTGTATGTTCATTCTCAGTGCGGTTTGTTGCTATCATGTCTGAAACTAGGGAGGTTATCATTGAAAAGGGTGGTAGCAATGATGGGGGAAATGTTGATGCTTTTGATTATCATGAAGAACCTACTATTTTGAACACTAAAAAGTTTCAGATTGGTAGTGGTAATATTATTGGAAAAGTAGTTATTCAAGATTTCTTTACTTACGCTGGTGCTTTGCACACCATGAGCGGGTATATTCTTCATAAAACTAGTAGTCTTGCGGATGTATATCTTTGCTCGTGGTTGAACTTGAAAGGCAATTTATCCACATGCATCCTTGCATACAGAGGATTTTTCTAGAATTTTCTAATTTTGAGCATTCTTCTGTTAAGCGAGCGGCTACCATCTTTTTAGCTCATGAGTTCAGATTTATAATAAAAGAGGCCAATGAATTTTTTGCACATTATAGGGTGGATGCCGGCCGTCCTCCCATAGAGGCAATCCTTTTCTATCAGGAAGACATAATGCGCTTACGATCTTTAGATCATGTTGCTTTTAATGAAAACCTTAGAAAAAAGGTTCCTACTGATGTTTCTAGTTAACATGATTTATGAACTAAATGATAATTTTGCCACCAGAACAAAGGGTTAGGTTTTACCCTTGAACAAAGCCTCATGACTTTTTGCCAAAAGAATGCTTATAATGATGAATTGGTTGTGCAATATGAGGGGGCAAAGGAGGAACCAATACCTCCCAAGCTTGATCATGGGGACTTTTGTCCCATTAAATTCATTACTTTTGATTACTTTTGCTTACCACAAAGAAAACTTGCCGCTGAACGTAGGTAGTATGAAATGACTTTTCACGATTTGCCTTATCATTATCATGGCAATACCTAGATCTATTCTTGTTTTTATGCCTAGCTATGGGCGTTAAACGATAGCGCTTGTTGGGAGGCAACCCAATTTTATTTTTGTTCCTTCATTTTGTTCTTGTTTAGTAATAAATAAATCATCTATCCTCTGCTATGATTGTGTTTTTTTATGTTTTAATTAGTGTTTGTGCCAAGTAAAGCCTTTAGGATCTTCTTGGATGATTGTTATTTGATCTTGCAGAAGAAACAGAAAGTATGAGCTCACGAGAATAATTTTCATTTTTAACAAGAGGGCTATAAAATACTGATTCCAACTGCAGTAGATCAATAAACAAATTATTTAGGTGTTCCTAATTTGGTAGAATTGTTGGAGTTACATAAGTATTCGAAACCTACAGATTACTACAGACTGTTCTGTTTTTGACAGATTCTGTTTTTTGTGTGTTGTTTGCTTATTTTGATGAATCTATGGCTAGTATCGGGGGGTATGAACCATAGAGAAGTTGGAATACGGTAGGTTTAACACCAAAATAAATAAATAATGAGTTTATTACAATAACTTAAAGTGGTGATTTGTTTTCTTATACTAACGGAGCTCATTAGATTTTCTGTTAAGTTTTGTGTTGTGAAGTTTTCAAGTTTTTGGGTAAAGATTTGATGGATTTTGGAACAAGGAGTGGCAAGAGCCTAAGCTTGGGGATGACCAAGGCACCCCAAGGTAAAATCCAAGGACAAACAAAAGCCTAAGCTTGCGTATGCCCTGGAAGGCATCTCCTCTTTCGTCTTCGTCTATCGGTAACTTTACTTGAGGCTATATTTTTATTCACCACATGATATGTGTTTTGCTTGGAGCGTCTTGTATGATTTGAGTCTTTGCTTTTTAGTTTAACACAATCATCCTTGCTGTACACACCCTTTTGGGAGAGACACACATGAATTGGAATTTATTAGAATACTCTATGTGCTTCACTTATATCTTTTGATCTAGATAATTTTGCTCTAGTGCTTCACTTATATTTTTTAGAGCACGGTGGTGGTTTTATTTTGTAGAAATTATTGATATCTCATGCTTCACTTATATTATTTTGAGAGTCTTTTAGAACAGCATGGTAATTTTCTTTGGTTATGAATTTAGTCCTAATATGATAGGCATTCAAGATGGGTATAATAAAAAACTTTCATATAAAGTGCATTGAATACTATGAGAAGTTTGATTCTTTATGATTGTTTTGAGATATGAAGATGGTGCTTTTAGAGTCATGCTAGTTGAGTAGTTGTGAATTTGAGAGATACTTGTGTTAAAGTTTGTGATTCCCGTAGCATGCACGTATGGTAAACCGTTATGTGATGAAGTCAGAGCATGATTTATTTTTTGAGTGTCTTCCTTATGAGTGGCGGTCGGGGACGAGCGATGGTCTTTTCCTACCAATCTACCCCCCTAGGAGCATGCATGTAATACTTCGTTTCGATAACTAATAGATTTTTGCAATAAGTATGTGAGTTCTTTATGACTAATGTTGAGTCCATGGATTATACGCACTCTCATCCTTCCACCATTGCCAGCCTCTCTAGTACCACGCAACTTTTGCCGGTACCATAAACCCACCATTTACTTTCCTCAAAACAGCCACCATACCTACCTATTATGGCATTTCCATAGTCATTCCAAGATATATTGCCATGCAACTTTCCGCCGCTTCATTTATTATGACACGCTCCATCATTGTCATATTGCTTTGCATGATCATGTAGTTGACATCGTATTTGTGGCAAAGCCACCATTCATAATTTTCCATACATGTCACTCTTGATTCATTGCACATCCTGGTACACCGCCGGAGGCATTCACATAGAGTCATATTTTGTTCTAAGTATCAAGTTGTAATTCTTGAGTTGTAAGTAAATAAAAGTGCGATGATCATCATTATTAGAGCATTGTCCCGGTGAGGAAAGGATGATGGAGACTATGATTCCCCCACAAGACGGGATGAGACCCCGGACGAAAAAAAGAGAAAAAAAGAGGCCATAAAAATGCCCAAATAAAAAATGAGAGAAAAAGAGAGAAGGGGCAATGCTACTATCCTTTTTCCACACTTGTGATTCAAAGTAGCACCATGATCTTCATGATATAGAGTCTCTTATGTTGTCACTTTCATATACTAGTGGGAATTTTTCATTATAGAACTTGGCTTGTATATTCCAATGATGGGCTTCTTCAAAATGCCCTAGGTCTTCGTGAGCAAGCAAGTTGGATGCACACCCACTTAGTTTCTTCTGTTGAGCTTTCATACATTTATAGCTCTCGTGCATCCGTTGCATGGCAATCTCTACTCACTCACATTAATATCTATTGATGGGCATCTCCATAGCCCGTTGATATGCCTAGTTGATGTAAGACTATCATCTCTATTTTGTCTTCTCCACAACCACCATTCTATTCCACCTATAGTGTTATATCCATGGCTCACGCTCATGTATTTGCGTGAAGATTGAAAAGGTTTGAGAACATCAAAAGTATGAAACAATTGCTTGGCTTGTCATCGGGGTTGTGCATGATTTAAATATTTGGTGTGATGAAGATAGATCATAGCGAGACTATATGATTTTGTAGGGATAGCTTTCTTTGCCCATGTTATTTTGAGAAGACATAATTGCTTGGTTAGTATGCTTGAAGTATTATTGTTTTTATGTCAATATTAAACTTTTGTCTTAAATCTTTCGGATCTGAATATTCATGTCACAATAAAGAAAATTACATTGAAAATTATGTTAGGGAGCATTCCACATCAGAAATTCTGTTTTTATCATTTACCTACTCGAGGACGAGCAGGAATTAAGCTTGGGGATGCTTGATACGTCTCCAACGTATCTATAATTTTTGATTGTTCCATGCAATTATATTATCTGTTTTGGATGTTTAATGGGCTTCAATATACCTTTTTATATTATTTTTGGGACTAACCTATTAACTGAAGGCCCAGTGCAAACTGCTCTTTTTTGTCTATTTCAGTGTTTCGCAGAAAAGGAATATCAAATGGAATCCAAACGGAATAAAACCCTTGTGAGGATCGTTTTTCGAACAAATGCAATCCAGGAGACTTGGAGTGGACGTCAAGGAAGCAGCGAGGAAGCCATGAGGCAGGAGGGCGCGCCCCAGGGGGGTGGGCGTGCCCCCCACCCTCGTAGGCCCCTCGCAGCTCCACCGACCTATTTCTTTCACCTATATATACTCTTATACCCTAAGACCTTCGGTGAGAGCCATGAAATGCCCTTTTCCACCGCCGCCGCCTTCTATACCCGTGAAATCCCATCTTGGGGCCTTTTCCGGCGATCTGCCGGAGGGGGATTCGATCACGGAGGGCTTCTACATTGATGACCCACAAGTGTAGGGGATCTATCATAGCCTTTTCGACAAGTAAGAGTGTCGAACCCAACAAGGATTAGAAGGAAATGACAAGCAGTTTTCAGTAAGGTATTCTCTGCAAGCATTGAAATTATCGGTAACAAATAGTTTTGTGATAAGGTAATTTGTAACGAGTAGCAAGTAATAAAAGTAAATAAGGTGTAGCAAGATGGCCCAATCCTTTTTGTAGCAAAGGACAAGCCCGGACAAACTCTTATATGAAGAAAAGCGCTCCCGAGGACACATGGGAATGATCGTCAAGCTAGTTTTCACCACGTTCATATGATTCGCGTTCGGTACTTTGATAATTTGATATGCGTGTTGACCAGTGCTTGGGTACTTTCCTTACTTGGACAAGCATCCCACTTATGATTAACCCCCATTGCAAGCATCCGCAACTACAACAGAAGTATTAAGGTAAACCTAACCATAGCATGAAACATATGTGCCGGGGTACTGATCCACGGGCACCTATGGGACCGGCGGACCGGGTCCCTTTCGGTTCGGCGGGGGCGGAGGTCGTGCAAAGAGAAAATCGAGGCGATGCACGTGAGCGATTTACCCAGGTTCGGGCCACACGGATGCGTAAAACCCTACTCCTGCTTTGTGGTTTGTATTAATTTCTTGCTCGGGAGCGTGGAGTGCTACAGTACACACCAGCGGCTAGCGAGACCGAGCGTGAATGTTCGAACCCCCCTCTACATTGCACACGGGCCTCCTTTTATATGCGCAAGGGGTCACCGACAGGTGGCAACGGAGGTAAAGGGCAAAAATGGAAAGGTGTTGTGGTAGGCACAGCTACCTGCTACAGTGTATCATACCTATCCCTGACGGCAGGGGACAAGGGCCTTAAATGCCC
This sequence comes from Triticum urartu, assembly GCF_003073215.2. Taxonomy (NCBI): domain Eukaryota; kingdom Viridiplantae; phylum Streptophyta; class Magnoliopsida; order Poales; family Poaceae; genus Triticum; species Triticum urartu. The sequence goes on from NC_053022.1 coordinate 458,279,517, forward strand.
ATCTGTGTTGCTTAAACAGTGCGAAAAGGGACCGCCAGGGACGCCACCGTTCGCCACGATGGCGATCTTGTCAGCGCCGCTTGCCACCGCGCACCGCAAGCTGCACAGCCTTCCGCCACGTACGCCTGGAGGGGTCCCAGAGCGACACGTTGGTGGATGTGCTGGAGCGCGGGCACAGTGGCGTCTTGCCGCGGCAAGCGCCTTGCCGCTGTCGTTGTCTTGTCGCGTCCGTGAGCTTGTCGCTCACCGGGCCTTGCCGGGGCGCGTGGTGCGCCGCGGCAAGTTCCTTGAACTGCCTTGGGTGGCCTTCCCGGCAAGCTCCTCTTGCCGGGGTCTTGGGATGCTTTTGTTAGCCTTCCCGGCAAGCTCCTCTTGCCGGGGTCTTGTCTTCTTAGTTTGTACACTTTGTTCTTGAATGGCTCCAAAGGAACCACGGAGGACCTTGGCGGCCACCCGGCAAGCCTTGCCGCGAGATGCTGCGACTGCCCGTGCACAAGTTCGGGATACTAGGGTACCCCTACTCTAGTACACCGACAGGAGCCCCCGGGCCTGGGTCATACACGGTGCCAAGCGCTGTTGGGCCAGGCCCAAAACAGGGCACGGGCACGCGCGGCCTAGGTTACGCCATATCTCACTCCGTACCCACCGCGCCCTCCCCGAACGGCACGCGTCGAATGCGGCGTCGTGGGAGAGATCGTGGGGGTTTCTTTATTCGGAAATGCGGAACGTCCGCCCCCTCCCTCTTTATAAGCAGGGGAAACAGGGGCAGTTGGCCCACTCGCCCGTTGCCGTTTCCAATCTCAGAAATCTCCGCCGCTCCCTCGCCTTCCCAAGGCTAAGAGAGAGAGAGCAGCGCTCCGCCCCCCATCACCACCAGCACCACCAGCGCCGTCAATCTCCTCCACTGCTTCCGCCATGGCTCCGAAAGCCGACAAGGGAAAGGCCGTGAAGTCGACCGAGGCGCAGCGGCTCGCGGCGCTGCGGAAGGAGCGATCCGTCTTCCCCCCCAAGCTTGGCGCGAAGGAGCTGAGGGAGAACTACTACCTGTTCTGGTCGGCGGAGACGCGTGCGCATCCGCGCACAAAGGTACTCCCCGCCGCCGCTTGGAAGAAGGCTCCGAATGGATACCCCTTTTTTGCTCTGTTCTTCTACTGCGGCCTCTGCCCGCCTTTCTCTGATTTCTTCTGCGACATCATGAACACCTATGGATTCCACCTCCTTGACTTCACCCCCAATGCCGTCCTGACAATGGCAGTTTTCGCACACCTCTGCGAAAACTTTGTCGGAGTCCTTCCCAACGTAGCCCTCTTCCGCCACTTCTTCATACCCCGAGTGGAGAGAGGAGAGCCTCTATCTGGCGGAATCGCCTGGGTCTCAAGGTCCGGCAAGAAGGAAACGTATCTGGAGGGAGAATTCCGCGACAAGTGGGAGGAGTGGAGAGCTGATTGGTGCTGGATTGACGAGGAGAGCCCGCAGCCATTCACCGTCCGGCGCCGAACCCCAGTAGCCCGCGGCAGCGATTGGAGTGACGTGGCCCCGGAGGATGACAAGCTGAAGATTGCTGTCACCAGGATCCTGCGCCTGAGGCTTGCCGGGCTTACTGTTGGCGCTGTTGGCGCAGACTTCCTTCGCTGCCGCATTGCCCCCTTGCAGGAATGGGGGAGGCCCACTTGGGAGTTCAAGAACGCGGCAGATATCATGAGGCTGCGGCCGGGCCTCAACTACAACTTCACAGTCCTGGAGCTCAACGCGATGCTGCAGGAACTGTTCAAGTACGACCCCCAACATCCCGAGGTGTTTAGGTTGCCGGGGGGCGTCGTGCCGTTGTGCAACAATTCCGCGCTCGACCGCATCTGTGCAATGATGCCGGAGTGCGACTCGCATGGGATTGTGCCAACTTGGCAGGAGCCTGCAGACGAGGTCGTGCAGCAGTTCTTCGACGACTTGGTGGAAGTGGCGATCCGCCCCGACGAGAAGGACGGCCTCACCCGCGACACCAGGGATGCGGAGATGGCGCTTATCGCCACTAGGCTGGAGGAGGCAGCGGCAGCCGCAGCCGCGGGCGAGTTTGGGTTCACTATGGAGGAAGCAGATGCAGCGGAGGCGGCAAGTCGTGCCGAGCGAGGGGAGCCTGCCGGCAAGAAGGAGCTTGCCGGGCGTGACACCGAGCCGAGCGAGCCAGCCAAGGGCACAAGCGGCTCATTGGAAATCAACTCCTCTTCCACCTCGTCTTCAGACAGCCCACCGCGAGCAGAGCCTCCATCCCCACCAAGAAGGCGTCTCCGCAAGGTCGGTGACGTGGCGGAGCGGCAAGCGGGTCAACAGTCGCCGCGCCGCGTGACACGCTCCGTGTTTGCCGCGGGAGCGCCTCATACTGCGACGGCAACTGGAGCAGAGTCTAGCCGGACCACCGCTTCAGTTCCTGCCGCTGCTCACGCCGTGCCGACAGCCGGAGTGGGGTCGTCTCAGACCGCCGCCACTGCTCCCGCCAAGCGGCCAAGGGAAGCTTTTCCTCCACCTCCTCCCGCCGGGCGCGCGCCGGGCTTCGACTTCTCCGCGTTAAGCTCCGACGAGGAAGAAGAAGAAGAGTAAGCTTCTCTTGTTGTACTTGCATTTCTTCAATTCTTGCTGTTGGTCTTGTTTCTCATTTTCTTTTCCCTGAATTTGTTCCTCTTTAGGACTCTGGCCCAGAGAGTGGCAAAGAGAGCTAAGGCCCCGGTGATCATCATCGAGGACGAGCCTAGTGCGACAGCAGGTGGCGCGCCCGAGACAACCTTGCCGGAGCCGGCGACTTTCCTCCAGGGCAGCCCCCAACGTAAGTGTGTGAATTACTTTCTGCTGCGAGGCGCTCTTGGGTACTTGTCTTTGATGATATCTGCTTGTTGACTTGTGTAGGAGCCGAGCAGCCCCACCAGGAGCCAAGGGAGAATTCCCCGACAAGGGAGAACTCTCCGGCAAGGGAGGGCTTCCCGGTAAGGGAGAAGTCTCCGGCAAGGGAGGGTTCTCCGGCAAGGGACAGCACCAGCGGCCCCCCGACGGCGGAGACTACTACTGCGGAGCCTGGTGCAGGTACTCCTCTTGCTTCAAAACTTCCCTTGGGTTCTTCTTCTTTTGATCTTCTTGAGTTTTTGCTGGATTTTGCTTGATTCTTCTCCCCTTGCCGGCTGTCAGACCCATCTGCTACGGAGCGGATGGAGACCAAGGTCGCCGCCGAGGACGTAGCCAGCGCGGGTGATCCCGCCGGCGCCGAGGCTACCAAGGCTGGCGCCGCGGCGACTGGCGAGGGATCCGACGATCGTACTGACGGCCCATAGGCCGCAGGAGCGCCAAGCACTACACCGACCGTCGACCCGTCCGCCGAACCCGCAGCACCAAGCACCGAGGAGCCCCAGCCGGGCGTCTACTTGAAGGCCGGCGAAGGCGTCTTCATCAACCTCCCCTGGGCGTCAAGCTCCAGGGCGCCGGTCGAGGGGGAGATCTTCGACGGAGAAGTGCTTGCCTCCGCGGGGTTGAAGCTGGTCGACGCGCCAAGCAGCAGCAGCAACGAGCCCAAAGAAGAGCGGCTGCTGCGGAAGTTGATGTCGCTCTACCGCGCGCGGCAAGCCAAGCTGGAGTCCCGCGAGGCGCTTGTCGTGAAGGCGGGAGCAGACATTGAAAAACGCGCGGAAGAGCTCGGGGGTTTCCACCGGGAAGCCGTCCGATCCCTGGCGGAGGAGCGGGAGCAGCTCGCTGAAGCGCAGAAGGCCTTCCTCCTTGAGAAGGTCGAAGCCGAAGAGCGACAGCGACTTGCCGCTGTGAAGCTAGCCGTGGAGGAGGGCGAGTTGGCGTAGCGGAAGGTCAATCTCGACTCCCATGAGGAGGAGCTTGCCGCGCGCGAGGGAAAGCTCGGCGAAGCCCTCAAACGAGCAGAGGACGCCGCCGCCGCTGCCGAAGCCACCAAGGAGGAGTTGAAGACGAAGGTGGCGCAGCTAGAAGCCGATCTCGCCGAGAAGGGCAGAGAGCTCAGCGCCGCCAAGGTCTCCAACGTGGATCTTGAGTTGAAGCTAACCACTTTGACCAAGACTCTGGACAGCGCCAAGAAGCGGGAGGCGGCCTTGAAGGAGGAGATCAAGGCCGGCAAGGCGCTGTTGGAGAGCGCTGCCGCCGCCCAGAACGCCTTCAGGGAGACTGTGACGCACTGGACGGAGAGTCTGGTGAACGCCGCCACGGATATCGACAAGGAGCTGGCGCAGCTGGGAATGGAGGATCTTGGGTATCCCTCCGACGACAACCTCCAGCCCAGCGCCAAGCTTGTCCTGTTCTTCAAGGGCGTGGCGACAGCCCTCCAGCGACTCCGGGAGAGGATCCCCAAGCAGCTGGCCGACGAATCGTGCAAAATCTGCGCAGGAGCCATCGAGAAAGTGTTGATGAAGGTGGCCTTCCGCAATCCGGGCCTCCGCCTCACCAACAACCTCAGGACCTTGCCGCCGGAGGCCGATCTGGAGGAGCTCAAGGCCCTTGTCGCACCCATTGTGGACAAGGTGAGCGGGATCAAGCGGGTCGAAGGCGATCGCGTAGATTAGGCCGCCCATTTCCCCTTTCCTTGTCGCTGTTTGACATGTTATGAAAACAGACTATTAGAGCCGCGACAAGTTATCCTTGTAATATAACTTTTATTCTGGGCAATTATTGCAACGTTATTCCCTTTACTTGATCCCTCCCTTTGTATGTCTTTTTACCCTACGCTTTTAGGGAACTTGCCGGTGCAAGCACCTTAGCCGCGAGCGCTGAATGCGGGACGTCAGCAGCCTGCTGGCGGTGCCGTTACCAGCAAGAAACCTTGTCGCAACTAGTTGCAGCTCACTTAAGTTGCTGAGCAGACTCGAAACAAAGTAAGGGCGCTAGCGGCTCACTTAAGTTGCTGAGCGGACTCGAAACAAAGTAAGGGCGCTAGCAGCTCACTTAATTTGTTGAGCAGACTCGAAACAAAATAAGGGCGCAACTAGCTACGAGTTGGTTCCTCCGCGCACAGGTTTTCCATACAAAGTGCGGTCGTTCAAGGGAGATAACTCAAAATTTAAAAAAATTGATTGCTCAAACTTTGGCAGCTTAGCTTTTCTGTTGTTTGCTTCCTGGCAAGGCAAAACTTTCTTGAACGACGCCTGGTCCATACCATCGTCTTCTCCTTCCCCCCGGCAAACTTGTGGGTGAGGGGAACCTTGCTTTCAAAAAGAAAGAAGAGACAATACAGATATGGGCCTTGACGGCTCGTTATTGCTTACCGTGGAATAGGTGCTGCACAAAATGTCAGATCATATATGCCAAAAAATAGAAAGCATGAAATCGACAAAATGTGCGGGGCACATGAGTTTTATTTACGCACGGGATCTGCGCCCGGCTTTGTACGAAGGATTACATGCAACAGCGGCAAGACTTGTACAAAAGGTGGTTGCCGGAACAGGTTCCGACAACCGCGCCTCACGGGTAAAACTTACGAAGATGTTCAATGTTCCAGGAGTTGCTCACCGGAATGCCATCTTCGGTCTCAAGGCGGACAGCGCCAGGCCTTGTGACTTGTTTTACCCGGTAAGGGCCTTCCCACTTCGGCGTCAACTTGTTGGAATTCTTGGCGGACTGAACACGCCGAAGAACAAGGTCGCCTTCCTTGAGACTTCTGGCATTAACTTTACGGCTATGGTAGCGGCGCAAAGCTTGCTGGTAGCGAGCAGCTCGCACAGCAGCCTGAAGACGATCTTCCTCAAGGAGCAGCGCGTCATCTTGTCGCAGCTGCTCTTGCTCAAGCTCATCATAAGCGAGCACTCGAGGTGACCCGTATACGAGTTCCGTGGGGATAACTGCCTCTGCTCCATAGACTAGAGTGAAAGGTGTCTGTCCAGTGGCTCGATTTGGCGTCGTCCTGATCGACCAAAGAACCACCGGCAGCTCCTCGATCCAGTTTCTTCCGCACTTGTGCAGCTTGTCGAAAGTTCTGGTCTTGAGCCCGCGCAGCACTTCAGCATTTGCCCTCTCCGCTTGACCGTTGCTTCTCGGGTGAGCAACAGAAGCGAAGCAGACCTTGGCGCCAAGATCTTGGACATACTGCATGAAGGTGCGGCTCGTGAATTGTGTACCGTTGTCGGTGATTATCCTGTTAGGGATCCCGAAGCGGCAAACAATCGACCTGAAGAACTTGACTGCTGACTGTGCTGTCACCTTCCTCACTGGTTCCACTTCCGGCCACTTTGTGAACTTGTCGATTGCAACATACAAGTATTCAAAGCCCCCGACAGCTCGAGGAAAGGGGCCGAGGATGTCGAGCCCCCAGACTGAAAATGGCCAGGATAAAGGGATCGTCTGGAGAGCTTGAGCTGGTTGGTGTATCTACTTGGAATGGAACTGGCACGCTTCACACTTGGTTACTTGTGCAGTTGCATCCTGGAGGGCTGTTGGCCAGAAGAAACCTTGCCGGAATGCTTTGCCGACAAGTGCTCTCGCGCATATGCCTCCATGTATCTCTGCCAACAGTTTTTGTCCGTCTTCCCGGTGAATACACTTCAATTTCACACCGTTGAGTCTTCTTCTGTACAGTGTCTTGTCGACAAACTGGTACATACTTGACTGCTGGGCTACTCTTTCCGCTTCTTCTTGCTCTTTGGGAAGTTCTCCTGTCTGAAGGAAATGGACAATTTGCTGCGCCCATGCTGGAGCTTGTGGCTCGACAACAAGGACTAAAGGCAAATCTTCCGCTGCGGGAACATCCGCTTCTACGGCGAGAACCTGCGGATCTGCCGGAGCTTGACGTTCCCCGGCAAGTTCGCCGGAGCAAAACTTGCCGGGAGCTTCTGCTTCAACAGAACAAACCCTAGGGTTTGCGGGAGCAGACTGCTCCTCAGCGCTCTTGGTGTTGATCTTGGGGACTGCTGCGGGAACATCCGCTTCTACGGCAAGAACCTGCGGCTTTGCCGGAGCGTGACGTTCCCCGGCAAGCCTGCCGGAACAAAACTTGTCGGGAGCTTTTGCTTCAACGGAACAAACCCTAGGGCTTGCCGGAGCAGATTGCTCCGCAGTGCTCTTGGCGTTGATCTTGGGGACCTTCTTGGCGATGGCTTCGGGAAGCTCTGCCGGCAAATAGTCACCAGAAACCAACTTCCTCTTCTTGCTCTGTCCAGTTGATGGCGTCACGGACGGTTGAGTCAGCTTGAGCACAAAGATCGCTGGTTCCACAGGTAACTTAAGTGCGGCGCACTTTGACAGGCCATCTGCAATGGCGTTCTGAGCTCTTGGAACATGTTCCATTTGTAGGCCGTCAAAGTGCTCTTCTAGCTTTCTCACTTCGTCGACGTAAGCTTCCATCAACGGACTCTGATAACTCTTGTTTACTTGGCGGACGACAAGCTGTGAGTCACCCCTGACAATGAGCTTCTTGATCCCAAGGTCTGCCGCGATCCGGAGACCGGCAAGTAAGCCCTCATACTCTGCAGTATTGTTTGTTGCTTGCTCCTTAGGAAAGTGCATCTGGACTACGTACTTGAGGTGCTCTCCAGTGGGTGCGACAAGCAGCACACCAGCGCCGGCGCCTTGCAGCGAAAAGGCACCATCAAAGTACATCAGCCACTCTTTGCTTGCTTCCTTGTTGGGGATGCTCGTTTCTGGAATTTCTTCATCTGGCGTTGGCGTCCATTCTGCTATGAATTCTGCCAATGCTCTGCTCTGGATAGTTGAAGTGCTCTCAAACTTGAGGCCAAAGCTTGACAGTTCCAGTGCCCACTCAACAATCCTGCCTGTCGCTTCTGGATTCTGCAGTATCCTCTTCAGCGGAAAGCAAGTGACAACTGTGATCTCATGTGCTTGGAAGTAATGGCGCAGTTTTCTCGAGGCCATGAGAAGGCCGAAAAGCAATTTCTGCACACCAGAGTACCTTGACCTAGCCCCCTGCAGAAGGGAGCTGACAAAGTAAACTGGGCGCTGCACCATTTTCTTCTGTATCTCCTCTCGCATCTGCGCAGATTCATCTTTGTCGGGACCAGAGCTTGTCGGGGGAGCGCCCTGCTTGTCGCTGGATGTGCTTGCCGTTGTTGCGGGCTCGTCATCTGCTTCCCTCTCTGCTACTAACGCAGCACTAACCACTTGATTGGTTGCCGCTATGTACAGCAGCAACTTCTCTTGTGGCTTAGGCGCGACAAGTATTGGAGGGGAGGACAGGTACCTCTTCAAGTCTTGCAGCGCAGCCTCCGCTTCCGGAGTCCATTTCATTGGACCTGCCTTTTTCAATAATTTGAAAAAGGGCAGGGCGCGCTCAGCAGACCTAGAGATAAACCTGCTAAGAGCAGCCACGCAACCGGCAAGTCTTTGTACATCTTTGACGCGCTTGGGTGCTTCAATCTGCTCAATGGCCTTGATCTTGTCGGGATTGGCTTCAGTTCCCCGCTGAGACACGAAGAACCCGAGAAGCTTGCCGGAGGGGACTCCAAACACATACTTCTCGGGGTTGAGCTTGAGGCTGATCTTGCGCAGATTTGCAAAGGTCTCGTCTAAATCTTGAATCAAGGTTGCTCTGTCCTTGCTCTTGACCACTATATCATCCATGTATGCTTCCACATTTCTGTGTATTTGCGGCTCAAGAGCGACATGGACTACTCTTGCAAATGTTGAACCAGCATTTTTTAATCCGAAAGGCATCCGTACGAAACAGTACGTGCCACATGGAGTAATAAATGCGGTCTTTTCCTCATCCTCTTCTGCCATGAAGATCTGATGATATCCTGAGTATGCGTCAAGAAATGAAAGCAAATCACATCTGGCTGTGGAGTCAACAATCTGGTCAATGCGCGGCAAAGTAAATGGGTCTTTGGGACAAGCTTTGTTAACATCGGTAAAATCGATACAAAGTCTCCATTTCCCATTTGCCTTGCGCGCGACTACAGGATTGGCCAACCACGTAGGATGGAGCACTCCTATAACAAGGCCTGCTGCTTCCAGTTTCTTGATTTCTTCTGCAATGAATTCTTGGCGCTCCACTGCTTGCTTCCTGACTTTCTGCTTACGGGCCGCGCATGAGGATAAACGGCAAGGTGGTGCTCAATCACTTTCCTGGGAACACCGGGGATGTCAGACGGTTGCCACGCAAACACGTCGACATTTGCCCGCAGGAAAGCAACGAGCGCGCTTTCCTATTTAGGGTCGAGAGTGGCACTGATGGTGAAGGTACCACCAGTGTTGTCCTCCTTGGCGGACACCTTTTTCGTCTCTGGCGGAGCTGCCATCGTCTTCTTACACTTGCCGGTGGAGCTCGATGGTGTGTCCTCGATGGCAGCGCAGCACTCTGAAGAGGTGCGCTTGCTGGAGTGGGCACCAGAACTCTTGCCGGACTTGGTGTTCTTCCCCCCGGGAGCTTCAGCGGCAAGTGACTTGTGATCTGCTGTGGCTGCTGCTTCCCGGTAAATCTTGTCGGCGCAGATAAGAGCATCCTTCTTGTCGCCAGGGACAGAGATGACGCTTATCGGGCCTGGCATCTTCAGCATGTTATATGCGTAATGAGAGGCTGCCATGAACTTGGCGAGTGCTGGACGGCCAAGTATCCCATTGTAAGGCAATGGAATATCGGCAACGTCAAATGTGACCCTCTCAGTCCTGAAGTTCAGTTCGCTGCCAAATGTTACCGGCAGCGTGACTTTTCCCTCCGGCTTGCTCCTTCCCGGATTGATTCCTTGGAATGTGCCGGTCTCTTCGAGCTCGCTGTCGGGGATCTGGAGTTTCTGGAGTACAGTGGAGGAGATCAGGTTCAAGCCGGCCCCGCCATCAACTAGCATCTTGGTGACCTTGAGGTTGCGGACAGTTGGTGAAACCAACATCGGCAAACACCCGACCGCAGTTGTGCGATCAGGGTGGTCCTCAATGTCAAAGATGATAGGCATGATGGACCACTTCAGAAGCTTGCGCGATTCGATGGGTGGTTCTGCTGCATTGACTTCCCGCACCCACTGTTTGAGTTGGCGGTGCGAAGCATGCAGAGAAGCACCACCGTCAACGCACAAGACCTCCGTGGCTTTCTGAAATTCCTGCTCACTGGTCTCAACATCATCCATGTCTTCGTCGTCGTCATCTTCTTCATCGTTGTCGCGGCCGCGGGGAGGTCTATCTCCTTGCCGCTGCTTGGCCTTGCCGCGGCGTCCTCCCCGGCCGGCGCGCTTCTTGCCGGGTTCTCCAGCACCTCCTTGGGCCCTCTCCTTGTCGCGTCGCTCGTACTCAGCTTTTTGCTGCTGAACAAGCTGCTCGACTTTCTTGCAGCTCTGGAGGTCATGGCCCTTGGTGCGGTGAATCTTGCAGTACTGCTTGTCGGAGCCGTCCTGCTTGTCGGCGATCGCCATAGCCTGGCAGTTGGCGCACGCGGCAACCTCCTTGCCGGAGCTACCAACTTTGGCCTGCTTGGCGCCACCTTCGTTGCCGGACTGCTCAACGACTAGCACCTCTTTGCCTTTCTTCTTCCTGTTCTGCCGCCGGTTTTTCTTTGCCGGGGCAGCATCTTCGCTGTCAGATCCTCCCGCTCCTGCATTCTCTCCGGGGAGTCTCCTCCCTTCCTCAGCGCGTGCACACTTGTCGGCCAGGGCATATAGCTCACTGACGTCTCTGATCCTGCACATCGCCATCTCCTCCCGCATCCTGCGGTTACGCACGTTCTGATGAAACGCGCTGATGACCGCGGTGGGGTGGACGTCTGGGATGTTGTACTGTACATGGCTGAACCTCTGAATGTACTTGCACAGGGGCTCTCCTTCCTTCTGGACGAGCAGATGAAGATCACTCTCTTGGCCATGAGGTTTGTGACCGCCTGTAAAGGCACCGACAAACTGATGGCATAGATCAGCCCAGGAGGATATGGAGTTCTCCGGCAAGTGCATGAGCCAGGACCTGACGTTGGGCTTGAGCACCAACGGGAAGTAGTTGGCAAGGATCTTGTCGTCCCGCCCCCCAGCAGCCTGCACCGCGATGGTGTAGATGCTGAGGAACTCCGACGGATGCGACTTGCCGTCGTACTTCTCTGGTACATCTGGTTTGAAATTCTTCGTACTGGGCCACTGGACTTGCCGCAGCTCACGAGTGAACGCAGGGCAACCTACCGCGTACGGCAAGTCGCCTGGTTCCCCTGGCGCATGCATGTCAACAGAGGGCCCAGCGCGCTGGTCTGATTGACGTCGCGCTTCTCTTCGGCGCTCGATGCGAGTACGAGCGTCTTCTTGTTGTCGTTCTTGAAGAACTTGGTGCTGATCGCGACGAGCTCGCGGATCTGACGACGCGGTGGAGTCGCTGTCGAGGTGGACCCGGCGAGTCGGCGATCTTGGCCTTCGGGGCGGAGAGTGCACAGTAGTTGCACCCCCAGCAGTCTTGTCGTCTCCGGCTCGTGCCTGGCTGGCTTGCCGCGGCTAAGACGTGCTCGGCTGCCGTGGAGAGTCGCCGTTGGCGAAGCCGATGAGACTCTGGATGGTGGCCCTCCAGTCGTCGATCTTGTCCGCCGTTGGAGGGTAATCTAGGAGCAGCTGAGCTCGCGCCAAAGCTTCTGCTGCAGTGGCGGGTGGCGGTGGCGAACGGTGCGAGGAGCGGGATATGCTCGGACTTCTAACCACGTTAGAAGGAGAAGTATCCCGTCCAGGCGACCGTGTTTCGCTCGCGCCAGCATGTTGGCGTGCATGGTGGTCCTGAGCGCTCCGAGATCCACCAGCTCGATCTTGATCTAGCAAACGCATGGTACCGTGAGTACCATGATGCTGCCGGTCCCGCGCCTCCTGAGACGGGCGCGGTGCATGTACGGACGCCGAGGTCTTGGAGTGCGTCCGGTCATTGTGGGAACCGGCTACGTCGCCGGTGGGCAGCGCAGCCCTGTCCTTGGACCTGGCAGCACCGTGAGCTCCCTCGTCGACGCCCGTTGTTCCGCCAGCATCTGCTCCACCAACCGTTTGCTCCGGCGGTGGTTGGCTCGGTGCGGACGGAGCAGCTGCCTCCGAAACCTTCTTCTTCGGCGGCATGTTGATGAAGATGATGAAGATCTAGCTCGTGGGAACGCCGGATCTGGTTCACACAACCTCGACGCCCCTACCTGGCGCGCCAAAGATGCCGGGGTACTGATCCACGGGCACCTATGGGACCGGCGGAGCGGGTCCCTTTCGGTTCGGCGGGGGCGGAGGTCGTGCAAAGAGCAAATCGAGGCGATGCACACGAGCGATTTACCCAGGTTCGGGCCGCACGGATGCGTAAAACCCTACTCCTGCTTTGTGGTTTGTATTGATTTCTTGCTCGGGAGCGTGGAGTGCTACAGTACACACCAGCAGCTAGCGAGACCGAGCGTGAGTGTTTGAACCCCCCTCTACGTTGCACACGGGCCTCCTTTTATATGCGCAAGGGGTCACCGACAGGTGGCAACGGAGGTAAAGGGCAAAAATGGAAAGGTGTTGTGGTAGGCACAGCTACCTGCTACAGTGTATCATACCTAACCCTGACGGCAGGGGACAAGGGCCTTAAATGCCCGTCTGTGTCGCTTAAACAGTGCGAAAAGGGACCGCCAGGGATGCCACCATTCGCCACGATGGCGATCTTGTCAGCGCCGCTTGCCACCGCGCACCGCAAGCTGCACAGCCTTCCGCCACGTACGCCTGGAGGGGTCCCAGAGCGACACGTTGGTGGATGTGCTGGAGCGCGGGCACAGTGGCGTCTTGCCGTGGCAAGCGCCTTGCCGCTGTCGTTGTCTTGTCACGTCCGGGAGCTTGTCGCTCACCGGGCCTTGCCGGGGCGCGTGGTGCGCCGCGGCAAGTTCCTTGAACTGCCTTGGGTGGCCTTCCCGGCAAGCTCCTCTTGCCGGGGTCTTGGGATGCTTTTGTTAGCATTCCCGGCAAGCTCCTCTTGCCGGGGTCTTGTCTTCTTAGTTTGTACACTTTGTTCTTGAATGGCTCCAAAGGAACCACGGAGGACCTTGGTGGCCACCCGGCAAGCCTTGCCGCGGGATGCTGCGACTGCCCGTGCACAAGTTCGGGATACTAGGGTACCCCTACTCTAGTACACCGACAATATGGATCCAAATCAGCCCCTTACGAAGCAACGCATAAACTAGGGTTTAAGCTTCTGTCACTGTGGGAGTCCTGGATTAGGGGGTCTCTGGACAGCCGGACTATCTCCATTGGCCGGACTGTTAGACTATGAAGATACAAGATTGAAGACTTCGTCTCGTGTCCGGATGGGACTCTACTTGGCGTGGAAGGCAAGCTAGGCAATACGTATATGGATATCTCCTCCTTTGTAACCGACCTTGTGTAACCCTAACCCTCTCCGGTGTCAATATAAACCGGAGGGTTTTAGTCCGTAGGACAACAATCACAACATACAATCATACCGTAGGCTAGCTTCTAGGGTTTAGCCTCTGTGATCTCGTGTAGATCTACTCTTGTAACACCCATATCTTCAATATTGATCAAGCAGGACGTAGGGTTTTACCTCCATCAAGAGGGCCCGAACCTGGGTAGAACTTCGTGTCCCTTGCCTCCTATTACCATCCGGCCTAGAAGCACATTTCGGGACCCCCTACACGAGATCCGCCAGTTTTGACACCGACATTGGTGCTTTCATTGTGAGTTCCTCTATGTCATCGCCGTTAGGCTCGATGGCTCCCACTATCATCGCTAGCGATTGTTGGGGAACGTAGCAGAAAACAAAAATTTTCCTACGGTTTCACCAAGATCCATCTAGGAGTTCATCTAGCAACGAGTGACTAGATGCATCTACGTACCTTGTAGATGGCGAGCGGAAGCGTTCAAAGAACGGGGATGATGTAGTCGAACACGACGTGATTCAAATCACCGATGATCAAGCACCGAACGGACGGTGCCTCCGCGTTCAACACACGTACGGAACGGATGACATCTCCTCCTTTCTTGATCCAGCAAGGGGGGAGGAGAGGTTGATGAAGATCCAGCAGCACGACGGCGTGGTGGTGGATGCAGGGCGTCACAGTAGCAGGGCTTCGCCTATACTACGAGGGAGAGACGTAACGGAGAGAGAGGGAAGCACCAAAGGCTGAGGTATTAAATCCCTCCTCTCTTCAACTATATATAGGAGGGCCAAGGGGGGGTGGTGCGCAGCCTAGGAGATCCAATCTCCTAGGTGCGGCGGCCAAGGGAGGTTTCCCTCCCCCCCAAGGCACTTAGGGGTGCCTTCCACTAGTGGGACTCCTCCCCCATGGAAACCCTAGGCGCATGGGCCTATAGGGGCTGGTGCCCCTTGGCCCATATAGGCCAAGGCGCACCCCCTACAGCCCATGTGGCCCCCCGGGACAGGTGGCCCCACCCGGTGGGCCCCCGGGACCCCTCCGGTGGTCCCGGTACAATACCGATAACCCCGAAACTTGTCCCGATGGCCGAAACAACACTTCCTATATATAATTCTTTACCTCCGGACCATTTCGGAACTCCTCGTGACGTCCGGGATCTCATGCGGGACTCCGAACAATATTCGGGTTACTGCATACACATATCTTCATAACCCTAGCGTCACCGAACCTTAAGCGTGTAGACCCTACGGGTTCGGGAGACAAGCAGACATGACCGAGACGACTCTCCGGTCAATAACCAACAGCGGGATCTGGATACCCATGTTGGCTCCCACATGCTCCACGATGATCTCATCGGATGAACCACGATGTCGAGGATTTAATCAACCCCGTATACAATTCCCTTTGTCAATCGGTATGTTACTTTCCCGAGACTCGATCATTGGTATCCCAATACCTTGTTCAATCTCGTTACCGGCAAGTCACTTTACTCGTACCGTAATGCATGATCCCGTGATCAACCACTTGGTCACCTTGAGCTCATAATGATGATGCATTACCGAGTGGGCCCAGTGATACCTCTCCGTTATATGGAGTGACAAATCCCAGTCTTGATCCGTGTCAACCCAACAGACACTTTCGGAAATACCTGTAATGCACCTTTATAGTCACCCAGTTACGTTGTGACGTTTGATACACCCAAAGCACTCTTACAGTATCCGGGAGTTACACGATCTCATGGTCAAAGGAAAAGATACTTGACATTGGAAAAGCTCTAGCAAACGAACTACATGATCTTGTGCTATGCTTAGGATTAGGTCTTGTCCATCACATCATTCTCCTAATGATGTGATCCCGTTATCAATGACATCCAATGTCCATAGCCAGGAAACCATGACTATCTGTTGATCAACGAGCTAGTCAACTAGAGGCTTACTAGGGACATATTATGGTCTATGTATTCACACGTGTATTACGATTTCCGGATAATACAGTTATAGCATGAATAAAGACAATTATCATGATCAAAGAAATATAATAATAATACTTTTATTATTGCCTCTAGGGCATATTTCCAACAGCGATGCGGTCCAGGGTGAGACTTTTCTCCCCGTACAGATCTTCGTATGCGGCGACTTTGCACTGCGGGCTAATTCGCTTGGCCATCTGGAGCAGATTGAAAGCTACGCCCCTGGCCATCAGGTCAGATTTGGAAGTTTGAATTACACGGCCAACATCCGTGGGGACTTGATCTTCGACGGATTCGAGCCACAGCTGGGCGCGCCGCACTGTCGCGATGGGTATGACCTAGCTCTGCCACCGGACGGTACCCCAGAGGCCGCGCCCGCATCAGCTCCGACCCTCACCTCGGAGCCAACTGCAAGGACAGGTGGCTAGACATCGCCTCAGGGGCTACAGTCTCGACGGCGATCGAGCCAAACACCAGCATAATCCTCCGCACGGCCCGTAACTCCAAGGCGCCGGACTCTCTTCCGGACCCAGAATCATCCGCGCCCCCGCCAATCGAATCCGATTGGGCGCTGATCATGGAATTCACCGCCGCGGATATCTTTCAGCACTCGCCCTTTGACGACATCCTGAATTCACTAAGGTCTCTCTCTTTGTCAGGAGAGCCCTGGCCGGATTGTGGTCAACAGGATTGGGATGCGGACGACGAAGAAATTTGACGCCCACCCACCACCCACTTTGTAGCCACTGTCGATGATTTAACCGACATGCTCGACTTCGACTCCGAAGACATCGACGGTATGGGCGACGATGTAGGAGACGAACATGAACCAGCACCTATAGGGCACTGGAAAGCCACCTCGTCGTATGACATATACATGGTGGATACACCCAATGAAGGCAACGGCAACGAGATAGCGGAGGATGACCCCTCCAAGAAGCAACCCAAGCGCCGACGTCAGTAGCGCCGCTCTAAGTCCCGCCAAAGCAAAAGTGGTGATACCGGCACAGGAGATAATAACACTCCGGATAGCACCGAAGACAACAACAATCCCCTCCAGCAAGACTTAGAGCAGGAGGATGAAGGAGCCAGCTCTCCTGAGAGGGCGGCTGGCAGAGAGGAGGAGGATGATAATTACATGCCCCCTCTAAAGACGAGGCAAGCCTCGGCGACGATGAATTCGCCATACCAGAGGATCCTGTCGAACAAGAGCGCTTCAAGCGCAGGCTTATGGCCACGGCAAATAGCCTGAAGAAAAAGCAGCAGCAGCTTCAAGCTAATCAAGATCTGCTAGCTGACAAATGGACTGAAGTCCTCGCGGCCGAGGAATATAAACTCGACCGTCCCTCCAAGAGTTACCCAAGGCGCAGGTTACTACCCCGACTGGAGGAAGAAGCGTATGATACGGCTGATCCGCCACCTCGTGGCCGCAATAGAGAGGCATTCCAGCCAAAAGCTCAGCCTCCACCCCAACACCATCCAAATAAAAAGGCATGAGGAGATACGCCAGACCTGTGAGACATATTGGAGGACAAAGCAAAGCATTCAAGATCATTCTACGGATCACGAGGGCGCACCACTCTACGAGACGGTAAACGTCACGCCGGATACAGTAAAAGCAAATCCGGCCAGGCCGAACACAGCGGGCAGGACCCATACGAGCTGCGTCGCGATATAGCCCAATACAGAGGCGCCGCACACCCCTTAGGCTTCACAGACGAAGTAATGGAACATCAATTCCCAGAAGGTTTCAAACCTGTAAACATTGAATCATATGACGGCACAAAATATCCCGCAGTATGGATTGAGGACTTCCTCCTCCACATCCACATGGCCGCTGTGATGACTTACATGCCATCAAATACCTCCCACTAAAACTCAAAGGACCAGCCCGACACTGGCTTAATAGCTTGCCAGCAGACTCCATTAGCTGTTGGGAAGATCTGGAAGCCGCATTCCTCAACAACTTTCAGGGCACTTATGTGCGACCACCAGATGCCGATGACTTGAGCCACATAATTCAGTAGCCAGAAGAGTCGGCCAGGCAATTCTGGACTCGGTTCCTTACAAAGAAAAATCAAATCGTCGACTGTCCGGATGCGGAGACCTCGGCGGCTTTCAAGCACAACATCCGAGACGAGTGGCTAGCCCGACACCTTGGTCAGGAAAAGCCAAAATCTATGGCAGCCCTCACGACGCTCATGACCCGCTTTTGTGCGGGAGAAGACAGATGGTTGGCTCGCAGTAACAACATATCTAAGAACCATGGTACCTCACATACCAAGGACGACAACAGCAGGTCACGTTGCAACAAGCATAAGCGCCGCATTAACGGCGAAAGTACTGAGGATACGGCAGTCAATGCCGGATTCAAAGGCTCTAAACCCGGTCAGCGGAAAACGCCATTCAAACAAAGTACGCCAGGTCCGTCTAGCTTGGACCGTATACTCGATCGCTCGTGTTAAATACACGACACCCCGGACAAGCCAGCCAATCACACCAACAGGGATTGTTGGGTGTTCAAGCAAGCCGACAAGTTAATTGTCGAAAACAAGGACAAGGGGCCGCATAGCGATGACGAGGAAGAACCCCGGCAGCCGCACACTGGAGGACAGAAGAGGTTTCCCCCGCAAGTGCGGATGGTGAACATGATATACACAACCCACATCCCCATGAGGGAGCGGAAGCGTGCGCTCAGGGACGTATATGCGTTGGAGCCAGTTGCCCCAAAGTTCAACCCGTGGTCCTCCTGTCCGATCACCTTCGATCACAGGGACCACCCCACTAGTATCCGTCACGATGGATTCGCCGCACTAGTCCTAGACCCAATCATCAACGAATTTCACCTCACTCGAGTCGTTATGAACGGCGGCAACAGCCTGAACCTGCTTTATCAGGACACAGTGCGCAAAATGGGCATAGACCCCTCAAGGATCAAACCCACAAAGACGACCTTTAAAGGCGTCATTCCAGGTGTAGAGGCCCACTGCACAGGCTCAATTACACTGGAAGTGGTCTTCGGATCCCCGGATAACTTCCGAAGTGAAGAGTTAATCTTCGATATAGTCCCGTTCCGCAGTGGTTACCACACGCTGCTCAGACGAACCGCATTCGTTAGATTCAATGCAGTGCCACATTATGCATACCTCAAGCTCAAGATGCCAGGACTCCGCGGAGTTATTACAGTCAACGGAAACACAGAACGCTCTCTCCAAACAGAGGAGCACACCGCGGCCCTTGCAGCAGAAGCGCAAAGCAGCCTCTCAAGGCAATATACCAGTTCGGCGTTTCAAATCCCGGACACCTTCAAACGCGCTCAGGGCAATCGGCAAATAGACCGCCTGGCGCGATCTGAGCTCGCGTAGCAATACGGCGGCCACCCCAATCCCAGCCCAACGACGTTGTTCGTGCCGCGCGTACATAATTACGTATTAACAATACCATGGGCACAGGTGGGGAGGGGGCACAACCATGGCACGCCCCAAAACGCGGCCTAAACCACACCAGGGGCTTCCCGTTTGGTTATTTTTCTTTTTCTTTCAGGACTTCAATCTCTAGAAACATTGTCTGGCAGCTCTATTGCCGAACACATGATACAGCAACCAAGGAGGCCGACAACTACGGAATTCCCAGGTGGATTACAGATTTCATATAATCCCTTAGCTCGCCCTTGGAAGGGACATAGTCCTACTCTTTTGCTTATTACACTATCTGTATCACTCTGCTTTAATGCAATTCTTTCATATACAATGCATGACATTACGACTATTATCACATTTTTGTTATATGTATACATATCTATGTGTTCATTAATGACGCCTAGCAACCGTACACTCCGGTATGGCTAATGCACCAGGGGCTTACGTACCCACAATATGGTGTGAAAAGTCCGAACACTTTCACAAGTGCGGCACCCCGAAATTATAGCATTATATGCATTAGCTCCGAATCATGTCTTTGGTCAAATGTTGGGTTTGCCCGGCTCCTATGTTTTGGTACCTTACGTTCCGCTCTATCGGCTAAGGTAGCGCTAGGAGAACTACTGCGATTGTGCCCCGGTTCTGCTGGGCCGAGCACCTTAGTAAAGAAAGCTAAAACTGACTGTCATGATAAGGCGAGAGACTGGTCGCTGTTTGGCGAGGTTTTTCGAGTCCCTAAAGACTTATGCCGCTTAAGGCGAGGGGCCGGCTCCGTCCAGCTTACAGGCATGTATCGCGCCCCGAATTCGGCCTTCAGAATACCAGGGGCTTCGCCGAAATTTAAAATTATAGAATTCTATGGCTAAGTGAGAGTGATAAAGCATTATTAGTCCGGTTGCCTTGTTCGTTGTGCTGAGCACCTCCCTCGAAGGACCCAAACATGGGAACAAGAGTGCTCAGGTTTATCCCAAACACCCCGGCACTCGTGGCATAGGGGCAGAAGCCGAGGACTAGCCATCTCTCAGATTGGATAAATAGCCAAACATAAGGTAATATTTTAAATTCACACAAGCGTTGCATAGCGAAAACGATACAATTTTTCATACATACAGGACAAAACGAGCAAGTCTCATTCAAATATTACATTTTGCGAACACTCATCCGCGATAAGACGGGCGCCCGGTAGAACACCCTCGTAGTACATCTCGGGGTGGCGGTGCTCCTTGCCCTCCGGCGGCCCCCCCTTGATCAGCTTCACGGCGTCTAGCTTGACCCACTGTGTTTTTACACGGGCGAAGGCCCCGCGTGCACCTTCAATGCAGACGGATCGCTTGACGACCTCTAGCCGTGGGCAGGCATCCACAAGCCGCCTCACCAGGCCGAAGAAGCTGTTCGGAAGGGCGTCGCCAGGCCACAACTGGACTATGAAGCCCTTCATGGCCTGATCGTCCGCCTTATGTAGCTCGGCCATCTGTTTCAGCTGGTCGCTCATTGGCACCGGATGTTCGGCCTCAGCATACTGAGACCAGAACAGCTTCTCCGTCGAGCTTCCGTCCTCGACCTGGTAGAACAGTGCGGCATCCGACACACTGCGGGGCAAATCTGCGAATGCTCCTGAAGAGCTCCGGATTCGGGTAAGTAATCGGTAATTCACCTTTACATGCTTGCTTTGCATATAGAAAGCCTTACCCGCCGCTATCTTCTTCATCGCGTCGATCTCCTGAAGGGCCTTCTGGGCCTCGGCCTTGGCACTCTTCGCGCTCTCACGTCAAGCTCCAACGCCTCGTCTTCAAGTCAAGCTCCAACGCCTCGTGCTTGGTCACGAGAGCCTGGAGCTCTTGCTGCACCTCACCCACCCGAGCCTCGTGCCTCTCTCGCTCGGTGCACTCCTGGGATGCCTTTTCTTCGGCCTGGGCAGCACTTGCTTCAGGGTCGCCACCTCGGTCGTGGCCCCTGGCAAACATACAATGATCCTATCATTTAGCAATCGCGTCCTTTTTCTCATCTACAGACGGGGTATTACTTACCCTTGTTCTCCTCGAGCTGCCTCTTAGCAAAGCCGAGCTCTTTCTGGGACCCCTCGAGGGCCTCCTTCAGTCCGGTGACCTCCGCAGTCAGTGCGGCGGACGCCAGCAGCGAAGCCTGCATACACATATTGACATACTTATATTAGACTCCTGCGATATTATTTGATCCTCTGTTCAGCTTTTCTTCACGAACACCGAACAAAGCATCAGGGGCTACTGTCTATGCGGTAACACTTCTACTACATTTTAAAACACTTACCTCGAAGCCTGTTAGAAGGCTAGTACAGGCTTAAGTCAATCCGCTCTTGGCGGACTGAACCTTCTGGATCACCGCACTCATGATAGTGCGGTGCTCCTCCTCGATGGAAGCGCTGCGAAGCACTTCCAACATAGTGTCCGGCGCCTCTGGGTGGACAGAGGTCACCGGCACAGGCGTCTCACCCTCCATAGAAGGGGACAGCCTGCCCGAGCTCGGATCCGTTGGAGGGTCCGGCGCGGTGTTCGGCTGAGGGCCGAACTCGGAGCTCTCGGGGACCCCGTCCCCTCGGCTCCCGGAGTCCAGAAGGTCGCCTTGAGGCGCCTCCGGGACTGTCCCCCCTCGATCTGGTGCCTCTTGAGACAGCACCTCGGCGTCATCGGCCGGATGAGGGGAGGTGGCGGTCGGGACTGGATCGCTATCCATGTCTGACGAGCCCAGGGAGCCGTCCGAGGATACCTCGATATTGGCTCGGGGTGGCCTGTACAGTTGAGTTCGGCGTTAGGAAAAGCAATGCGACAAAGGAATCCTATGGGTTACTTTGGTATCCGAACACTTACGATCTCCCCTAGGGCTTGCCCCTGGGCAACCGCTCATCTTCACTTTCATCGGCGGTGGTAGAGCTATCCGGAAGGAGCGTCCTTCCCTTCTTGGACCCTTCGGTCTCCCCAGTTGAGGCGGCCTTCCTTTTCTTGTCTCCCCCAGTCGGTGGGGGAGCCTCTTCTTCCTCTTCCTCGTCTTCGGGGGAAGAGTGTGCCACAGAGTCATTGGATGGTGAGTCCGACGACGCCTAGCGTCAGGAACTCTTTCGAGCTCCCTTGGCCTTCTTGGTCTTCTCCGGCACCTTATAAGGGGCCGAAGTCAGCATCTTCGTCAGAAGAGCGTCTGCGGGGCCTTCGGGCAAGGGAGCCGGACAGTCGATCTGTCCGGCCATCTTCTGCTAGTCCTGTCAAAATTATGGGAGTTTAGATCCCGCATAGAGCCAATCTATATATATATATATAACAAATATCCTGTAATAGGTAAAACAACTTACCACACAGGCGTGGCGCTTCGCGCTGAATCCGCGATCCTCAGTAATGGGGGAGGGACCGCGGCACCCTTGAACAGCCCCCTCCAGGCATCTTCATGAGTCGTGTCGAAGAGCCTGTTCAGAGTTTGGTGCTGCGCCGGACTGAACTCCCACAAGGTAAACTCCCGTTGTTGGCACGGGAGTATCCAGCGAACGAGCATAACCTGGACTATGTTGACAAGCTCGAGCTTCTTATCCACCATGTTCAGAATACATGACTGGAGTCCGGTCAGCTCTTTTAAATTACCCCAGGATAGGCCCTTCTCTTTCCAGGAGGTGAGCTACATGGGGATGCCAGATCGGAACTCGGGGGCCGCTACCCATGCAGGGTCGCGTGGCTCGGTGATATAGAACCACCCCGATTGCCACCCCTTTATGGTGTCCACAAAGGTGCCCTCGCGCCATGTGATGTTGGGCATCTTGCCCACCATGGCGCATCCGCACTCCGCCTGGCGGCCGCTCACTACCTTCGGCTTGACATTGAAGGTCTTCAGCCATAAGCCGAAGTGGGGCTTGATGCGAACGAAGGCCTCGCACACGACGATAAACGCCGAGATGTTGAGGATGAAGTTTGGGGCTAGATCATGGAAATCCAGGCCGTGATAAAACATGAGCCCCCGGACGAAGGGATGGAGAGGGAATCCTAGTCTGCGGAGGAAATGGGTGAGGAATACCACCCTCTCATGGGGATCGGGGGTGGGGATGAGTTGTCCCTCATCTGGGAGCCGGTGCGCGATGTAGTCGTGCAGGTATCCGGCTCTCCTCAGTTTCTTGATGTCTCCCTCCGTGACGGAGGAGACCATCCACTTGCCTCCCGCTTCGGACATGGTTGGAGAAGGTTGAGATGGAAGTGAGGACTTGGGCGCTAGAGCTCGAGTATGCGGGAGCGGATGAGCAGAGAAGGAAGAAGGCGTGGATAGAAAGGTGAATCCTTATCCCTTTATATGTGCGGACAAAATTAAACGTCCCCACTTGCCTAGTAAAACTCGCTTATCCCCCAAGCGCCGCAATTGATGGCGCGGTTGGGCTACCCACGCCCGTATTGATGAGAATCCCGTAATAAGGGGACACGCTCTCTGCTTTGACAAGACGTGTCGGAAAACTGCCTCGCGTTATGTGCGGGGCTGGTTAAAAGAAATGGTTCGAATAATCACCGGGCCATGACGTACCATCATGTTGCCAAAACAAGCTAGCGGATTAGATCTGCGAAAGCATTATTCTCTATGGTGAAATGTGGAACTTATTTTGCAGGGTCGGACATTATCCTCGTATTCAAATTCTTCTGTGATGTATTCGGAGAAGGAACCCGCCTTGCAATGCCGAGGACAACTGTGCGCCGGACTCATCGTCATTGAAGCCTGGTTCAGGGGCTACTGTGGGAGTCCTGGATTAGGGGGTCTCCAGACAGCCGGACTATCTCCATTGGCCGGACTGTTAGACTATGAAGATACAAGATTGAAGACTTCGTCTCGTGTCCGGATGGGACTCTACCTGGCGTGGATGGCAAGCTAGGCAATACGTATATGGATATCTCCTCCTTTGTGACCGACCTTGTGTAACCCTAACCCTCTCCGATGTCTATATAAACCGGAGGGTTTTAGTCCGTAGGACAACAATCACAACATACAATCATACCGTAGGCTAGCTTCTAGGGTTTAGCCTCTTTGATCTTGTGGTAGATCTACTCTTGTAACACCCATATCTTCAATATTAATCAAGCAGGACGTAGGGTTTTACCTCCATCAAGAGGGCCCGAACCTGGGTAAACCTTCGTGTCCCTTGCCTCGTGTTACCATCCGGCCTAGACGCACAGTTCGGGACCCCCTACCCGAGATCCGCCGGTTTTGACACCGACAGTCACTCTAGCAACCCATCATCTACTTATTACTTCCCAATACCTCCCTCTAGGCCCAAACAATGGTGAAGTGTCATGTAGTCGACGTTCAAATGACACTACTAGAGGGATGTCAACATACATCTCATCAAAATATCGAATGAATACCAAATTCGCATGACTACTTATAGCAAGACTTCTCCCATGTCCTTAGGAACAAACGTAACTACTCACAAAGCATAATCATGTTCATAATTAGAGGGGTATTGATATGCATAATGGATCTGAACATATGATCTTCCACCAAGTAAACCAACTAGCATCAACTACAAGGAGTAATCAACACTACTAGCAACCCACAGGTACCAATCTGAGGTTTGGATACAAAGATTGGATACAAGAGATGAACTAGGGTTTGAGATGAGATGGTGGTGGTGAAGATGTTGATGGAGATTGACCCCCTTCCGATGAGAGGATCGTTGGTGATGACGATGGTGATGATTTCCCCCTCCCAGAGGGAAGTTTCCCCGGCACAACAGCTCTGCCGAAGCCCTAGATTGGTTCCGCCAAGGTTCCGCCTCGTGGCAGCGGAGTTTCTTCCCGAAAGCTTGGTTATTATTTTTCCTCGGATGAAACACTTCATATAGCAGAAGATGGGCACCAGAGGCCTGCCAAGGGGCCCATGAGGCAGGGGCGCACCCCCACCCTCGTGGCCAGGGTGTGGGCCCCCTCTGGTGGATTCTTTCACCAGTATTTTTTATTAATTCCAAAAATAACTTCCGTGCAGTTTCAGGACTTTTGGAGCTGTGCAGAATAGGTCTCTAATATTTGCTCCTTTTCCAGCCCATAATTCCAGCTGCCGGCATTCTACCTCTTTATGTAAACCTTCGAAAATAAGAGAGAATAGGCATAAGTATTGTGACATAACGTGTAATGACAGCCCATAATGCAATAAATATCGATATAAAAGCATGATGCAAAATGGACGTATCATACATCAACAACATAGCCTCTCCGATGATGTGTGAGTAGTTTACCACAGACCTTCGGATCCATAGTTATAGCTAGATGGCTTCTTCTCTCTCTTTGGATCTCAATAAAAAGTTCTCCTCAATCTTCTTGGAGATCTATTCGATGTAATTCTTTTTGCGGTGTGTTTGCCGAGATCCGATGAATTGTTGGTTTATGAACTTGATTATCTATGAATATTATTTGATTCTTCTCAGGATTCTTATCTACATGATTTGATATCTTTGCAAGTCTCTTCGAATTATAAGTTTGGTTTGGCCTACTAGATTGATCCTTCTTGCAATGGGAGAAGTGCTTAGCTTTGGGTTCAATCTTGCTGTGCTTGATCCCAGTGACAAAAAGGGAACCGACACGTATTGTATTGTTGCCATTGAGGATAAAAATATGGGGTTTATATCATATTGCTTCAGTTTATCCCTCTAGATCATGTCATCTTGCCTAATGCGTTACTCTGTTCTTATGAACTTAATAATCTAGATGCATGTTGGATAGCGGTCGATGTGTGGAGTAATAGTAGTAGATGCAGAATCGTTTCGGTCTACTTGACACAGACGTGATGCCTATATTTATGATCATTGCCTTAGATACCATCATAACTAAGTGCTTTTTTATCAATTGCTCGTCAGTAATTTGTTCACCCACCGTAATACATGCTATCTTGAGAGAAGCCACTAGTGAAACCTATGCCCCCCGGGTCTACTTTACATCATATTAGTTTCCCGTCAACTAGCTATTTCTGTCGCCGTTTATTTCGCAATCCTTATTTTCCAATCTATACCATAAAAATACCAAAAATATTTATCATATTATCCCTATCAGATCTCACTTCCGTAAGTGACCGTGAGGGGATTGACAACCCCTTTATCGTGTGGGTTGCGAGGTTCTTGTTTGTTTGTGCAGGTACTAGGCGACTTGCTTGTAGTCTCCTACTGGATTGATACCTTGGTTCTCAAAAACTGAGGGAAATACTTACGCTACTTTGCTGCATCACCCTTTCCTCTTCAAGGGAAAAAACGCATGCTCAAGAGGTAGTAGTTGACTAAGCCTCTCTCACGAGCAAAACATGATCAGCACCAAGACTCCATGGGTGTTTGAATCATTACAATGTAATCTAGATTATTGACTCTAGTGCAAGTGGGAGACTGAAGGAAATATGCCCTAGAGGCAATAATAAAGTTGTTATTTATATTTCCTTATATCATGATAAATGTTTATTATTCATGCTAGAATTGTATTAACTGGAAACTTAGTACATGTGTGAATACATAGACAAACAGAGTGTCACTAGTATGCCTCTACCTTACTAGCTCGTTGATCAAAGATGGTTAAGTTTCCTAGCCATGGACAAAGAGTTGTCACTTGATAAATGGGATCACATCATTAGAGAGTGATGTGATTGACTTGACCCATCCGTTAGCTTAGCACTTTGATCGTTTAGTTTACTGCTATTGCTTTCTCCATAACTTATACATGTTCCTATGACTATGAGATTATGCAACTCCCGAATACCGGAGGAACACTTAGTGTGCTATCAAACATCACAACGTAACTGGGTGACTATAAAGATGCTCTACAGGTGTCTCCGATGGTGTTTGTTGAGTTGGCATAGATCGAGATTAGAATTTGTCACTCAGTGTATCAGAGAGGTATCTTTGGGCCTCTCGGTAATGCACATCACTATAATCCTTGCAAGCAATGTGACTAATGAGTTAGTTACGGGATGTTGCATTAGGGAACGAGTAAAGAGACTTGCGGGTAACGAGATTGAACTAGGTATTGAGATACCGACGATCGAATCTCGGGCAAGTAACATACCGATGACAAAGGGAATAACGTATGTTGTTATGCGGTTTGACCGATAATGATCTTCGTAGAATATGTAGGAACCAATATGAGCATCCAGGTTCCGCTATTGGTTATTGACCGGAGATGAGTCTCGGTCACGTCTACATAGTTCTCGAACCCATAGGGTCCGCACGCTTAACGTTCGGTGACGATCGGTATTATGAGTTTATGTGTTTTGATGTACCGAAGGTAGTTCGAAGTCCCGAGTATGATCACGGACATGACGAGGAGTCTCAGAATGGTCGATACATAAAGATTGATATATTGCAAGCTTATGTTTGGACATCGGAATGGTTCCAGGTGAGTTCGGGCATATACTGGAGTACCGGGAGGTTACCGGAACCCCCTGATACGTCTCCAACGTATCTATAATTTTTTATTGTTCCATGCTATATTATATTCTGTTTTGGATATTATTGGGCTTTATTATACACTTTTATATTATTTTTTGGACTAACCTATTAACCGGAGGCCCAGCCCAGAATTGCTGTTTTTTGCCTATTTTAGAGTTTCACAGAAAAAGAATATCAAACGGAGTCCAAACGGAATGAAACCTTCGGGAACGTGATTTTCGGAACGAACGTGATCCAGAGGACTTGGACCCTACGTCAAGAAAGCAACGAGGAAGGCACGAGGTAGGGGCGCGCCTACCCCCCCCCCCCCCAGGCGCGCCCTCCATCCTCGTGGGTAGGGGTGGGCATTCGGTAGAAACCGAAATTTCGGTTTTTACCGTTCGGTTAATTTTGAAATTCGGTTAGCAAAACTAAAAACCGAAACTAGGAAGCAAAAAATGCTAACCGAATATTCGGTTAACCGATTAATTCGGTTCAGTCTTCGGTTTATACTGAACGCTGCTTAGCGCGAAGGCTTCTACTCTGAGCAGTGCGCACCCCGTAGTCTTATATAGACCAGCGACTTGTCCCATTGAGCATAGCAAGCGATGTGGGACTAAAAACATATGCCGCTGACCACTGCACACTCCACCCAGTACAAATACACTATTGTTGCGCTTGGGCCTCGTACTTAGTGGAGGGCCCAGACCTATACGCTCTATAGCTACCAGGCTTCGCATGCATGCATTTTAGGCCAGAATGTGGGATAAAGATGTGTGGCCGTACGCGCACGATGTGTGCCCCCAAAAGAATTAAACAATTAGGTCGTCCGTACGCTGCGTGGCCGGACGCGTGTACATGTCGACGGTCACAACGTTTGGCGATACGCGGAAGGTGCCTTGTTCGGTTTTTGTTTCGGTTTTCGGTTTAATACCGAACCGACCGATTTTAATTCGGTTATTAAACCCAAAAACCGAATTTAATTGTGAGAACATAAAAAACCAAAAATTCGGTTTATTCGGTTTAGGTATCGGTTCGGTATTCGGTTGGTCGGTTTTTATGCCCACCCCTACTCGTGGGGCCCACGTTGCTCCACCGACGTACTTCTTCCTCCTATATATACCTACGTACCCCCATACTACCAGATACGGAGCCAAAACCCTAATTCCACCACCGCAACCTTCTGTACCCATGAGATCCCATCTTGGGGCCTTTTCCGGAGCTCCGCCGGAGGGGGCATCGATCACGAAGGGCTTCTACATCAACACCATAGCCTCTCCGATGATATGTGAGTAGTTTACTTCAGACCTTCGGGTCCATAGTTATTGGCTAGATGGATTCTTCTCTCTTTTTGGATCTCAATACAATGTTCTCCCCCTCTCTTGTGGAGATCTATTCGATGTAATCTTCTTTTGCGGTGTGTTTGTTGAGACCGATGAATTGTGGGTTTATGATCAAGTTTATCTATGAACAATATTTGAATCTTCTCTGAATTCTTTTATGTATGATTGGTTATCTTTGCAAGTCTCTTCAAATTATCAGTTTGGTTTGGCCTACTAGATTGATCTTTCTTGCAATGGGAGAAGTGCTTAGCTTTGGGTTCAATCTTGTGGTGTCCTTTCCCAGTGACAGTAGGGGTAGCAATGCACGTATTGTATTGTTGCCATCGAGGATAACAAGATGGGGTTTATATCATATTGCATGAGTTTATCCCTCTACATCATGTCATCTTGCTTAAAGCGTTACTCTGTTCTTTTGAACTTAGGGGCTGTTTGGTTTGTGACTAACTTTGCCAAAGGTTGCCACACCTAAGGTTAGGAAAATTTGACTAACTTAGGTGAGTGTTTGGTTCAAGCCACACCTTAGGCAAGCCACACTTGAGCCCCACATGGCATACACACAAAAGGCGTGGCAAGATTCCCTTAGGCTTGCCAACTTATGGCTCTCATTTTGATGAACTAACCTTAGGTAAGGTTGGCAAAAATGTGTGGCAAAGTGTGGCAATGTTAGGCCTAGAACCAAACAGCCCCTTAATACTCTAGATGCATGCTGGATAGCGGTCGATGTGTGGAGTAATAGTAGTAGATGCAGGCAGGAGTCGGTCTACTTGTCTCAGACGTGATGCCTATATACATGATCATACCTAGATATTCTCATAACTATGCTCAATTCTGTCAATTGCTCAACAGTAATTTGTTTACCCGTCGTAATACGTATGCTCTCGAGAGAAGCCACTAGTGAAAGCTATGCCCCCCGGGTCTATTTCCCATCATATTGATCTCCCATCAACAAGCTATTTCTTTTGCCGTTTTTATTTTGCTTTATTTAATTTGCATCTTTATCATAAAAATACCAAAAATATTATCTTATCATATCTATAAGATCTCACTTTCGTAAGTGACCGTGAAGGGATTGACAGCCCCTTTATTGCATTGGTTGCGAGGATTTTATTTGTTCGTGTAGGTGCGAGGGACTCGTGCGTGGCCTCCTACTGGATTGATACCTTGGTTCTCAAAAACTGAGGGAAATACTTACGCTACTTTGCTGCATCACCCTTTCCTCTTCAAGGGAAAACCAACGCAGTGCTCAAGAGGTAGCAAGAAGGATTTCTGGCGCCGTTGCCGGGGAGTCTGTGCAAAAGTCAACATACCAAGTACCCATCACAAACCCTTATCTCCCGCATTACATTATTTGCCATTTGCCTATCATTTTTCTCTCCCCCACGTCACCCTTTCCGTTTTATTTGCCCTCTCTCTCCGTCCTCCTTCTCCTTCCCTATTTGCCTCTTTTTTTGCCCGTTTCTTGTTTGCTTGTGTGTTGGATTGCTTGCCAGTCACGATGGCTCAAGATAATACCAAATTGTGTGACTTTACTAATACCAACAACAATGATTTTATTAGCACTCTGATTGCTCCTCTTACCGATGCTGAATCTTGTGAAATTAATGCTGCTTTGCTGAATCTTGTCATGAAAGATCCGTTTTCCTGCCTTCCTAGTGAAGATGCCGCTACCCATCTAAACAAATTTGTTGATTTGTGTGATATGCAAAAGAAGAAAGATGTGGATAATGATATTGTTAAATTGAAGCTATTCCCGTTTTCACTTAGAGATCGTGCTAAAGCTTGGTTTTCGTCTTTGCCTAAAAATAGTATTGATTCATGGAATAAGTGCAAAGATGCTTTTATCTCTAAGTAGTTTCCTCCCGCTAAGATCATCTCTCTTAGAAACGATATTATGAATTTTAAGCAACTTGATCATGAACATGTTGCACAATCTTGGGAGAGGATGAAATTAATGATATGTAATTGCCCTACACATGGTTTGAATCTTTGGATGATTATACAAAACTTTTATGCCAGATTGAATTTTGCTTCTAGAAATCTTTTAGATTCGGCCGCGGGAGGCACTTTTATGGAAATCACTTTAGGAGAAGCTACTAAACTCCTAGATAATATTATGGTTAATTATTCTCAATGGCACCGAGGGAGTCCTGGATTAGGGGGTCTCCGGACAGCCGGACTATATCCTTTGGCCGGACTGCTGGACTATGAAGATACGAGATTGAATACTTCATCCCCTGTCCAGATGGGACTCTACTTGGCGTGGAAGGCAAGCTAGGCAATACGGATATGCATATCTCCTCCTTTGTAACCGACCTTGTGTAACCCTAGCCTCCTCCGGTGTCTATATAAACCGGAGTGTTTTAGTCCGTAGGACAACACACAATCATACCATAGGCTAGCTTTTAGGGTTTAGCCTCTCCGATCTCGTGGTAGATCAACTCTTGTACAACTCATATTATCAAGAATAATCAAGCAGGACGTAGGGTTTTACCTCCATCAAGAGGGCCCGAACCTGGGTAAAACATCGTGTCCCCTGCCTCCTGTTACCATCCGCCTTAGACACATAGTTCGGGACCCCCTACCCGAGATCCGCTAGTTTTGACACTGACATTGGTGCTTTCATTGAGAGTTCCTCTGTGTCATCATCATTAGGTTTGATAGCTCCTCCAATCATCGATAGCGGTGCAGTCCAGGGTGAGACTTTTCTCCCCGTATAGATCTCTGTATTTGGCGGCTCGGCACTGCGGGCCAACTCGCTTGGCCATCTGGAGCAGATCGAGAGCTACGCCCCTGGCTATCTGGTCAGATTTGGAAACTTAAACTACACAGCCGACATCCACGGAGACTTGATCTTCGACGAATTCGAGCCCTTGCCGAGTGCGCCGCACGGTCACGATGATCATGATTTAGCTCTACCATCAGACAGTGTTTGGAAGATCGCATCGGCGACCGCTCCAACCCTCAATTTGGAGCCAATTGCACCATCCAGGGACAGGTGGATAGACCCCGCCACGGAGACCGCATTTTCATCGGCGATCGAGCCGAGTATCGACCTTACCCTTCACGAGAGCTGTGGCGCCAAACTGCCAGATTCGTCCCCGCCACGGACTCCGAACCGCCTGCGCCCGTGCCTATCGGATCCGACTGGGCGCCGATCATGGAGTTCACCTCCGCAGATATCTTTCAGCACTCGCCCTTCCGCGACATACTGAGCTCATTAAGGTCTCTCTCCCTGTTAGGAGAGTCCTGACCGAACTATGTTCGGCAGGATTGGGATGCGTATGACGAAGAAATTCGCTGCCCACCCACCACCCACTTAGTAGCCACTGTCGACGATTTGCCCGACATGCTCGACTTTGACTCCGAAGACATCGACGGTATGGACGACGATGCAGAAGACGAACTGGAACCACTGCCCACAGGGCACTGGACACCCACTTCATCATATGATGTATACATGGTGGACACACCCAAAGAAAATGACGACGAGGAACGGAACGACACAGCGAAGGGTAGTTCCCTCGAGAAGCAGTCAAAGCGGCGGCGTAAGCGCCGCTCCAAATCCCGCCTCGGCAGAAACATCGATCATATAGACCCAGCGATGGAGCAGGGTGAACCATCGCCCGACCACGGAAACACGGAGAATCAAACCGAACAACCCGACTCCATTGAAGATAATAGCCCGAACGACATCACACCGGACAGGCACCCGGAGCAACAGAATGCCCATCAAAGGCTTGTTGCCACTGCGAGGAGTCTGAAAAGGCAGAAGCAAAGGCTCAGGACTACACAAGACACACTCAAAATCATATGGAGTGAAGTACTCAACACTGCAGCAAAGTACGGCGGTAATCGCCACACCAAGAGCTACCCGAAGCGAAAGTTGATACCGGAATTCGATGAGGAGGCCTTAGATCCCCCGCAACCAAAAAACAAAACGGCCATCTGGTCAGATAGACGACCTCGTGGCTAGCATAGAGCGACAAACGATGCCGCACATAAGCTAGTACGCGATCCATGTGAGGGCTCGCATCAAAAGGACGGCGCAACCAGATCCATCTACGGGCCACGCAAGTGCGCTCCAGCATGCAATGCAACACAACAAACATCCCAACACCACGGTACACCCAAATACAGGGGTGCCGCACACCCCCTATGTTTCACCGATGAGGTGCTGGACCATGAATTTCCAGAAGGATTCAAACCCGTAAACATAGAGGCGTACGACGGAACGATAGACCCTGGGGTCTGGATTGAGGACTACATCCTCCATATCCATATGGCTCAAGGATACGATCTCCATGCCATCAAGTACTTACCCCTCAAGCTCAAAGGGACAGCTCGACACTGGCTTAAAAGCCTCCCCGAAAACTCCATTGGAAGCTGGGAAGAGCTCAAAGACGCCTTTCGCGCAAATTTTCAAGGGACCTATGTCTGACCACCGGATGCAGACGATTTAAGTCATATAAGTCAACAGCCCGGAGAGTCAGCCCGAAAGCTTTGGAACAGGTTCCTCACTAAAAAGAACCAAATAGTCGACTGTCCGGACGCCGAAGCCTTAGCAGCTTTCAAGCACAGCATTTGAGACAAATGGCTTGCCAGACACCTCGGCCAAGAAAAGACGAGAACAATGGTAGCATTAACAAGCCTCATGACCCGCTTTTGCGCGGGCGATGACAGCTGGTTAGCCCGATGCAGCACTAGCGACCCAAGTACATCCGAAGTCAGGGACGGAAACGGGAAATGACAACGTAGCAAAAACAAGCGCCGGAATAAAGAAGACAGCCCGAAGAGCACGGCGGTAAACGCCGGATTCAGAAGCTCTCGGCCAGGTCAGCAAAAGCTGCCCTCCAAAGGCAACAGAGACGAACTGTCCAGCCTAAACAAGATTCTGGACCAAATATGTTAGATCCATAGCACCCCCGATAAACCTGCAAATCATACCCATAGAGAATGTTGGGTCTTCAAGCAGTCTGGCGAGCTCAACGCCGAACATAAGGGGCAGGATACACCAAGCGAAGACGAGGACGAGCCTCGCAACCAAAGCACTGGGAAACAGAAGAAATTCCCACCAGAAGTCAAAACAGTCAACGTGTTACACATGATAAAGGGGAGAAACAAAGCGGAACTCCTAGAGACACATGCCCCAGGGCCTATCACCGCGGAGTTCTACCACTGGTCGTCCCAACCGATCACCTTTGACCATCGGGATTACTCGGCAAGTATCCGGCGTGCAGGATGGGCTGCCTTGGTATTAGACCCAATAATTGATGCATACCACTTCACACGAGTCCTGATGGATGGCGACAGTAGTTTAAACCTGATATATCAGGACGCAGTCTGCAAAATGGGGATAGACCCAACAAAAATTAGCCATAGCAATACTACCTTTAAAGGAGTAACGCCAGGCCCAGAAGCCCATTGCACGGGCTCCCTACTACTAGAGGTTGTATTCGGCTTTCCCGATAACTTCCGCAGTGAAAAGTTAACCTTCCACATTGCTCCGTTCCAAAGTGGCTATCAAGCACTACTCGGACGCGAAGCTTTCGCTCGCTTTAACGCAATACCGCAATACGCTTCTCTCATGCTTAAGATACCCGGTCCACGCGGCATCATTACAGTAAATGGAAATATTGAGCGCTCCTTGCGCGCGGAAGACCGTGCGGCTACCTTGGCAGCCGCACACTAAACGGCCTCACCAACTAAGGCATCTGCCAGGTCGTTAAGACCACGGACGCGGTTAGACGAGTCCGGCGCAGCTATATGTACTTGATACAGGTTTGATGGCTATACCCCTATTACAATACAAGGGGCTCAACGCGCGCAAACAAGTGGCAATTAGGCTCAACTTTACTCATCTTGAACTGTATATATAGTTTATTTAGTATAACCTACCTTTTTGCACGACAACTTTTCAACTAAGTTCCTCTCTTTTACAGATGACCATCGTGCTACACTCGTCCAGGACATGGCACAACGGAGACACAGGCGCAGACGTGCAGTAGGGACCTGTTCCAAGGATTCTTTTTAGATTAAGACCCTGCGTAAACCTTTTTTACTGTCTCTTGTTGATACACATCCCTCGGATTCTCAGTATAATTGAGAAGGATGCTGACGTATTAGCATGTGGCCACGTCAGAATATTGCACGTACCTGGACACCAGGGGCTTATTACAAAGGGCACTGTTTAGGCCCGGTTTACATCATAAAGATCAAATACCTTAGGGAGTGCTCGGCGTCGCGAGTTTGGCCTTATATGCACCAGCTCCGAATCATGTCTTTGGTCAAATGTTGGGTTTGCCCGGCTCCTGTGTTTTGCTGCCTTACGTTTCGCTCTATTGGCTAAGGCGGCACCAGGAGAACTGCTGCGATTGTGCCCTGGTTCATCCGGACGAGCACCTCAGTAGAGAAAGCCAAAAATTGACTGTCATGATATAGCGTGAGACTGGTCAACCACTCGATGACCTATCGGAATCTTCGGGATTCCTTCGCCTTAACGAAGGGTCGTTTCCCGGCCAGGCATGTACGCACCCTGAATCCGGATGAGCGCGGAGCCACCAGGGGCTATATAGTAGCCCCACTGTCAAACTCCTCTGGCTAAGTGAAAGTGTTAAAGCATTATAGTCCTGTTGCCTAGTTCGCTACGCTATCACCTCCTTAATGGACCAAGACGTTGGATCAAGTGTGAACATGCGTCTTCTGCGAACACCCCCGCATTATATGCGTGGGGGCTAAAGCCGACGACTGCCATCTTTCAGGTTATATACATATATACATAAACGGCCGCACAGGAGGCATCATAGCACTTTTGGGCAAAAGTATAAATGCAGCCTTGATAAATTCAATAAAACATTGTTTGTACAATGGGACTACATGTCACTGGAAAATAATATTCTTCGAGCACTGAGCCTCTATCGAATGAGCGCTTTCAAGGACTTCTTCAAAATAGTGCTCGGTAGCCACTCGGCCTATGGCTGAACCCTGTGCCACAACAGTGGTGGCCTCCATCTCCGCCCAGTATGTTTTAACACGGGCAAGGGCCATCCGCGCACCTTCTATGCACGTTGATCTCTTTACAGCATCGATGCGTGGCACAGCTTCAAGGAATTGTTGCACTAAGCTAAAGTAGCTACTCGGCCTTAGCCCTCCCAACCACAGGTGATCCACAACGGAGCTCATGGCAAGTCCGGACAACCTATGGAGCTCGCCGCAACCGATAGATCGCTCATTCAGCAGCAGCGGACGGACGGGAGCGTGAAACTGTGACCAAAACAGCTTTTCCACTTCGGGACCTTTCTGATCCTTGAAGTACTCGGCTGCATCAGCAGCACTGGCAGCCAAATCCATGTACTCGTCCGCAGAACTCCATAGCCGGTCTAGAGGAGCATACTTCGGATCTCCGAACTTAGTCCGCAACAAGAAGGGCTTCCCATACACGATATCTGCAGCTTAATTCAGCTCCTCCTTCGTCGCTCTAATTTTGGAGCGGGCTTCCTTGGCAGCCACCCGGGCCTTCTCCAGGTTCGTCGCCTTTGCCTGATTTTCCTCTTCATGAAGCCGGTAACGGTCAGCAGCATCTTTTAACTCCACGGCCATTTTGGCAATTTTTTCTTTGCTCTCGCAATGCGCAGCCTGTTCGGCCCTTAACTCTATGGCCGCCTTTAAAGCGGTCGCATTGCTATTCCTTGCTTGCTCCTTGGCTCAGGCAAGCTCCGCCCGAAGGGTCTCCATGGTGGCAGCTCCATCTGCAGTCACAACATATTAAAGATACTGGCATCATGCTGCTCTTATTACGTGACAATCACCAGAAAAATCACCCATCATGTGCCTCGTCAAGCCGCTAGTTGACAAGCATGATGTCAGCATCTGTCGCATCTAGCTGCCGCTTCAGTTCGGCAAACCCATCAGTCCGGCTAGCCACCGGAGCTTCAACCACCTGTGCATACAGGCGGTCTGGTTATTACCTGGGACTATGATCCTCTGTTTGCCGCCGTTTTCGGCGACAACCAGAGTCTCAGGGGCTACTATCTACACAGGGCACATCTAAAAATGTGCGGTACTGTCAAAAATGTACATCATTTCACGTACCTCAAAACCCGTCAGTAGACTCATAAAGGCTTCATGCAACCCACTTTCAGCGGACGAAATCCTTTCAATCACCGTACCCATCAACGTGCGGTGCTCTTCTGAGATAGTCGCTCGCTCTAGTAGATCCCTCATTACGTCCGACCGCATACCAGACGGTGCCGGACTCTTTTGATTGCCCTCTTCAAGAGCCGGATACTGAGGACTTCGGGTGGCCATAGGATTACCTTCTGGCCTTGTCGGATCAGGAAAAACCCTCCGAGACGACACCTCGGGGTCGCCCGCCTCGTGAGGCGGTGTGGCAGGGGGGCGTTTCGCTCTCCATCATCTATGGAAGAAGATCCCCTGAAGACGAGCTCTGCTGAGAAGGGCTAAGATACGAACTGCAAGATAAATGCTTCGGTTATTTTCCTCAGAAGTAAGGCGAGATATTTTCATTATTAAGTACCCTTTTACTTACAGCTCGGTGGAGGGCTGATCCCCTTGAGGGCATAGTGCGGCCAGAGTAGCCCCCGAGGCAGGACCCTCAGGCGAAGATTTCTTCCCCCTTTTGGAGACCATTGTCTCCGGGTCCTCGGAGGCGGTCCTCTTCCATCCCTGGGGAGAGGAAGTTTCAGTCCCTCCTCCCCGGCTAACCTCCTTCGCGGAGGCGCTAACCTCTTTATTCCCCCCTTCATCTTCCTTCGAGGGCACTAGACAAGGTGCTGGCTCAAGCATCTTTTCCAGCACCGGATTATCCAAGCCTTCAGGAAGGGGGGCCGAACACCGGATCATCTTCGCCTTTGTTATCCAGTCCTGGTCAAAGAGCGATTCTTCAGAATGATGTCATGATAATTAAAAGGACAGTGTGTTTGGCCATGGGATTACTTACTTGGGCAGCGGGGCGGTTGCAGCTCAGGCCCACGTCCTCGGTAGTGTCCGGACACTCTATTTGGGGTCTGAAGAACGATTGGTACATTTCCTCATGCGTCATGCCAAGGAAATTCTGAATAGTGCACGGTCCTTCTGGGTTGAATTCGCCCTATAGTGAGTCGTATTACAATTCACTGGCCGTCGTTTTACAACGTCGTGACTGGGAAAACCCTGGCGTTACCCAACTTAATCGCCTTGAAGAGATCTCGGATACGGCTCTGCAGTATTAGCACGTCCTTGGCTGGACCCCAGCTCAGCCCCCTGCTGATCCATGACATCAGTTGTGGTGGAGGGCTCGAGCGAAAGGTGGGGGCAGCTACCCACTTGGCACTTCGGGGAGCTGTAACGTAAAACCACTCCCATTGCCACAATCCGGACACCTCTGGAAAGGAACCCTTTGGCCATGGAGCGTGAGCAATTCTGCTTATTAGAGCACCTCCGCACGCTGCGTACTTCCCCTCGACCATCTTCGGCTTCACATCGAAGGTCTTTAGCCACAGGCCGAAGTGAGGGGTAATGCGGAGGAAGGCCTCACAAACGACAATAAATGACGAGATGTGAAGAAGGGAATCTAGGGCCAGATCATGAAAATCCAGCCCGTAATAGAACATAAGACCCCTAACAAAGGGATCCAGAGTGAGGCCTAGTCCTCGGAGGAACTGGGAGACGAACAAAATGCTCTCGTTGGGTTCGGGAGTAGGTACGACCTGCCCTCGGGCGGGCAGCCTATGCGAAATTTCGGCGGTCAGATATCTGGCCTCCCTCAGCTTCTTGATGTCCTCCTCCGTGACGGAGGAAGGCATCCACCGGCCTTGAAGGCTGGATCCAGACATGATTGAAGGTCCGAAGTGCCTGACCTGGGCTTTGGGTGTTAGAACTCGAGGCGGGGGAAGGATTCGATTGAGCGCGGGAGGGAAAAAAGAAAAAGCCTTGTCCCTTTATAAAGGGGATGAATACCAGGCGTCCTCCTCGTGGCCATTCAAGACTTACCTAAGATCTAGGAGTCATACCAACAGGCACGGTTGGGTTACCCACGTTTGTATTGATGAGAATCTCGTGATAAGGGGAACACGATCTCTGCTTTGACAAGACATGTCAAGAAACCTCCTCGCGTTATGGGCGGGGCTGGTTAAAGAAAATCGGTTCAAATAATTACCGGGTTGTGGCATGATGTCATGCTGCCAAAACGTATCAGCAGATTAGATTTATGGAAATATTATTCTCTCTACGATGGTATGTGGAACTTATTTTGCAGGGTCGGACACTATCCTTGTATTCAAACTCTTCCGTGGTGTATTCGGAGGAGGAACCTGTCTTGTAATGCTGAAGACAACACTGCGCACCGGACTCATCGTTACTGAAGCCTGGTTCAGGGTCTACTGAGGGAGTCCTGGATTAGGGGGTCTTTGGACAGCCGGACAATATTCTTTGGCCGGACTGCTAGACTATGAAGATACGTGATTGAAGACTTCGTCCCGTATTCGGATGGGACTCTACTTGGCATGGAAGGCAACCTAGGCAATACGGATATGCATATCTCCTCCTTTGTAACCGACCTTGTGTAACCCTAGCTGTCGGTGTCAAAACCGGCAGATCTCGGGTAGGGGGTCCCGAACTGTGCGTCTAGGACGGATGGTAACAGGAGGCAAGGGACACGAAGTTTTACCCAGGTTCGGGCCCTCTTGATGGAGGTAAAACCCCTCTTGATGGAGGTAAATCCAAATCACATCATCCTCCCTTGCCGAGTCTTCATCAGAGCGTACCCGACAGAGATCCATTCCACCATGGCCGGTTGACGCAGCTCCTCCTCTCGCACCCCTAGCTCCAAGCCTAGAGATTGGGAGAGATGTTCCATCCCGCATAGCAAATTGGTGATGCTTTAGTCCTAGGGATTTCTTCCCCCAGCGTACCTGGTCCCAGTTCGAGCCGGGCTTGCCACCTATAATGGCGGAGAGCAAGCGGAGAGCCGTTCCAATCCCTCCAAGGGAGAGCGGGTGTGCCTTGTCCCTTATCTGGTAAGAGGGCTCAGATTCCCAATCCATCCGTTTCTCCGAGGGCAACTGGAGTTCTATGGCCTCCAGCTGCACAACCTTACGCCTGCCTCCCTGCTGCACATCACGGGATTCATAGCCCTTTGCGAGTTATTTTTGGGTTGCGAGGCTCATTTCGCTCTGTGGAAGAAGCTGTTCTGCCTTGTGCCCCGTTCTAAGAAGGGATCAATATATCAAGTGGGCGGAGCCGAAGTGTGGCGTATCGCCGGGACCGGATACCTATCCGGGACCCCAAAGAAGACGTCCGAAGACTGGCCTTCAGAATGGTTTTATATAGAAGATGTCCCCTGAGGGAGTCCTGGATTAGGGGGTGTTTGGGTAGCCGGACTATACCTTCAGCCGAACTCCAGGACTATGAAGATACAAGATTGAAGACTCCGTCCCGTGTCCGGATGGGACTTTCCTTGGCATGGAAGGCAAGCTTGGCGATGCGGATATTCAAGATCTCCTACCATTATAACCGACTTTGTGTAACCCTAACCCTCTCCGGTGTCTATATAAACCGGAGGGTTTTAGTCCGTATGACAACTTCATCATACAACAATCATACCATAGGCTAGCTTTTAGGGTTTAGCCTCCTTGATCTCGTGGTAGATCTACTCTTGTACTACCCATATCATCAATATTAATCAAGCAGGACGTAGGGTTTTACCTCCATCAAGAGGGCCCGAACCTGGGTAAAACATTGTGTCCCTCGTCTCCTGTTACCATCTGGCCTAGATGCACAGTTCGGGACCCCCTACCCGAGATCTTCCGGTTTTGACACCGACATTGGTGCTTTCATTGAGAGTTCCTCTGTGTCGTCACTTTCAGGCCCGATGGCTTCTTCAATCATCAACCACAATGCAGTCCAGGGTGAGACTTTTCTCCCCGGACAGATTTTCGTCTTCGGCAGCTTCGCACTGCGGGCCAACTCGCTTGGTCACCTTGAGCAGATCGAAAGTTACGCCCCTGGCCATCAGGTCAGGTTTGGAAGCCTAAACTACACGGCTGACATCCGCGGAGACTTGATCTTCGACGGATTCGAGCCACAGCCAAGCGTGCCGCACTGTCTCGATGTGCATGATATAGCTCTGCCGCCGAACAGCGCCTTGGAGGCCGCACACGCATTGGTTCCGACCATTGATTCGAAGCTCACTGCGCCAATCGAGGATCAGCGGTTGGACGCTGCCTCAGGGGCTGTGATCTCAGAGGTGATCGAGCCGAACTCCAGCCCTGCACTCCGCATGGCCCGTGACTCTGAGGAGCCGGATTCCTCTCCGAACTCCGAGCCCCCCGCGCCCCCGCCGATCGAATCCGATTGGGCGCTGATAATGGAGTTCACCGCCGCGGACATCTTTCAGCACTCGCCCTTCGGCGATATCCTGAATTCACTAAAGTCTCTCTCTTTATCAGGAGAGCCCTAGCCGGACTACGATCAGCAAGGTTGGGATACGAACGATGAAGAAATTCAAAACCCACCCACCACCCACTTCATAGCCACTGTCGACGACTTAACCGACATGCTTGACTTCGACTCCGAAGACATCGACAGCATGGACGACGATGCAGGAGACGAACAAGAACCAGCACCTGTAGGGCGTTGGAAGGCCACCTCGTCATATGACATATATATGGTGGACACTCCAAAGGATGGAGATGGCGATGGAACAGCGGTGGACGATACCTCTAAGAAATAGCCCAAGCGCCGGCGTTAGCGGCGCCGCTCTAAATCCCGCCAAAGCAAAAACGGTGATTCCGGCACGGGAGATAATACTACTCCGGATAGCGCCGAAGAACACCCCCTCCAGCAAAATTCGGCACAGGAGGACAGAGAAGCCAGCCCTCACGAGAGGGTGGCGGACCAAGAAGTTGAGGATGATAATTATATGCCTCCCTCTGAATACGAGGCAAGCCTCGACGACGACGAGTTCGTCGTGCCAGAGGATCTTGCCGAACAAGAGTGTTTCAAACGCAGGCTCATGGCCATGGCAAGCAGCCTCAAGAAAAAGCGGCAACAGCTTAGAGCTGATTAGGATTTGCTAGCTGACAGATGGACTGAAGTCCTTGCGGCCGAAGAGTATGAACTCGAACGCCCCTCCAAGAGTTACCCAAAGCGCAGGCTGCTACCCTGACTAGAGGAGGAAGCACCTACATCACCAGCGCATGACATGGCCGACCGGCCACCTCGTGGCCGCAACAGAGAGGCCTCTTGGCCCTCCACTCAAGCCATGCCCCGGCACCGCGTCAAGCATACTAAGGCACGGGAAAATGCGCCCGACCTGCACGACATCCTGGAGGACAAGGCAAGGCAAACAAGATCGATCTACGGATCGCGCAGGCGCCCCACGGCACGTGACGGTGATCGTCACTCCGGACGCAATGAATCCGGCCGGGCCGAACTCAACAGACAAAGCTCCTTCGAGCTGCGTCATGATATAGCCCAATACAGAGGCGCCGCACACCCACTATGCTTCACAGATGAAGTAATGGATCATAAAATCCCTGAGGGCTTCAAACCCGTAAACATCGAATCGTACGATGGCACAACAGATCCTGCGGTATGGATCGAGGATTATCTCCTTCATATCCACATGGCCCGCGGCGATGATCTACACGCCATCAAATACCTCCCACTCAAACTTAAGGGACCAGCCCGGCATTGGCTTAACAGCTTGCCAGCAAACTCAATCGGTTCTTGGGAGGACCTGGAAGCCGCATTCCTTGACAACTTCTAGGGCACTTATGTGCGACCACCGGACGCCGATGACCTAAGCCACATAATTCAGTAGCCAGAAGAATCGGCCAGGCAATTCTGGACACGGTTCCTAACAAAGAAAAACCAGATAGTCGACTGTCTGGACGCAGAGGCCTTAGCGGCCTTCAAGCATAATATCCGTGACGAGTGGCTGGCCCGGCACCTGGGACAGGAAAAGCCGAAATCTATGGCAGCCCTCACGACACTCATGACCCACTTTTGCGCGGGAGAAGACAGCTGGCTAGCTCGCAGTAACAACTTAACCAAGAACACTGGTAATTCGAATACCAAGGACAAAAGTGATAGGTCACGTCGGAACAAACAAAAGCACCGCGTTAACAGCGACAACAATGAGGATACGGCAGTTAATGCTGGATTCCGAGGCTACAAATCCGGTCAACGGAAACAGCCATTCAAAAGAAAAACTCAGGGCCCGTCCAGTTTGGACCGAATACTCGACCGCTTGTGCCAGATACATGGCACCCCCGAAAAGCCAGCCAATCACACCAACAGGGATTTTTGGGTGTTCAAGATGGCAGGCAAGTTAAGAGCCAAAAACAAAGACAAGGGGCTGCATAGCGACGACGAGGAGGAGCCCAGGCCGCCGAACAACAATGGACAGAAGGGATTTCCCCCACAAGTGCGGACGGTGAACATGATATACGTAACCCGCATCCCCAAGAGGGAGCGGAAGCGTGCGTTACGGGACGTATATGCGATGGACCGGTCGCCCCAAAGTTCAACCCATGGTCCTCCTGCCCGATCACCTTTGATCGAAGGGACCACCCCACTAGCATCCGTCACGGCGGCTTCACCGCATTGGTTCTAGACCCAATCATTGACGGATTTCATCTCACAAGAGTCCTCATGGACGGCAGCAGCAGCCTGAACCTGCTTTACTAGGATACAGTGCGAAAGATGGGCATAGATCCCTCGAGGATCAAGCCCACCAGAACGACCTTTAAAGGCGTCATACCAGGTGTAGAAGCCAACTGTACAGGCTCAG
Organism: Triticum urartu; assembly: GCF_003073215.2. NCBI lineage: Eukaryota > Viridiplantae > Streptophyta > Magnoliopsida > Poales > Poaceae > Triticum > Triticum urartu. The sequence continues at coordinate 458,322,725 of NC_053022.1, forward strand.
TTACACTGGAAGTGGTCTTCGGATCTCCGGATAACTTCCGAAGCGAGGAGTTAATCTTCGACATAGTCCCGTTCCATAGTGGCTATCACGCACTGCTCGGGCGAACCACATTCGCAAAATTCAATGCGGTACCGCACTATGCATACCTCAAGCTCAAGATGCCAGGACCTAGAGGAGTAATCATGGTCAACGGGAACACTAAACACTCCCTCCGAACGGAGGAGCACACGGCAGCGCTCGCAGCAGAAGTACAAAGCAGCCTCTCTAGGCAGCTCTCCAGTTCGGCCTTCAAAAAGCTGGACACTATCAAGCGCGCCCGGAGTACCCTACAACAAGACCGCCTGGCATGTTCCGAGCTAGCGTAGCAATGCGGCCCCAACCCTAGCCCTCGCAATATAGTGAAACCAGCACTTCGCGTACATAACTATGCTCTTGAAATACCATGGGCACAGGGGAAGGGGCACTATCACGGCACGCCTGAAATACGGCTTAAACTGCACCAGGGGCTGCCGGATTCCTTCTTTTTTTCTCTTATTCTCAGGACTCCATACTTCGGACGACCCGTTCGGCAATTCAACTGCCGCACAAACGATGCAAGATCCAGGGAAGCAGACAAGCCACGCCGCATTATGGAACTCCCAGGTGGTCTCTATTGCGAGGAGTATACCTGTTTTTTAATACAATTCCGCGGCCTGCCCCTAGCCAGGACATGTTAAATAGTCCAATTTATTTTGCTTATCGCACTATTCGTATCGTTCCGCTTTCATAGCAGCCTTTCTATAAACAATGCATAGCTTTTGTCTATTTTTTGCATTACCCTCTTTATATATATATATATATGTTTATTAATAACATGCTGCACCCGTACACTATGGTACGACAAAATACGCCAGGGGCTTCAGTACCCATCAATATGGCGTGAGAAGTCCATCCACTTCCACAAGTGCGGCACCCCGAACTTATAGCACTATATGCATCGGCTCCGAATCATGATTTGGGTCAATAGTTGGGTTTGCCCGGCTCCTATGTTTTGGTGCCTTACGTTCCGCTATATCGGCTAAGGTAGCACTAGGAGAACCACTGCGATTGTGCCCCAGTTGAGCTGGGCCGAGCACCTCAGTGGAGAAAGCTAAAACTGACTGTCATGATGAGGCGAGACACCGGTCGCTGTTCGAGAGGTTTTTCGAGTCCTTAAAGGTTTATGCCGCTTCGAGCGAGGAACCGGCTTTGTCCGGCCAAGGCATGGATAGAGCCCCGAACTCGGTCTTCCGAATACTAGGTGCTTCGCCGAAATTTAAAATTATAGAGTTCTATGGCTAAGTGAGAGTGTTCAAGCATTATAGTCCGATTGCCTTGTTCGTTATGCTGACCGCCTCCCTCGACGGACCCAATCATGGGAAAAAGAGCGCTCAGGTTTATCCCGAACACCCCAGCACTAGTGGCATGGGGGCAGAAGCCGATGACTAGCCATCTCTCAATTTTTTGATAAACGGTCGCACAGAAAGTAATATTTTAAATTCAAGCATTGCTTAGCGCATATGAACAAGTTTTCAGTGCACAGGATAACACGAGCGAGTTCATTCAAAAATTACATCCTTGGTACATTCATCCGCCACAAGGCGGGCACCAGCAAGAACATCCTTGTAATAGTTCTCGGGCTTGTGATGCTCCTTCCCCGGTGGCGGCCCGTCCTTCACAAGCTTCTCACCGTCCAGCTTACCCTAGTGCACCTTTGCACGGGCAAGGGCCCTACGGGCACCTTCGATGCAGACGGAGCGCTTGATGACCTCGAGCCTTGGACAAGCCTCCACCAGCCGCCGCACCAGTCCGAAGTAGCTCCCAGGCAGGGCCTCTCCAGGCCACAGCCGAACTATGAAGCCCTTCAGGGCCTGTTCGGCCGCCTTGTGGAGCTCGACCAGCTGCTTCAGCTGGTCGCTCAAGGGCACAGGGTGTCCGGCCTCAGCGTATTGAGACCAGAACACCTTCTCCGTCGAGCTGCCTTCCTCGGCTCGGTAGAATGCGGCGGCATCGGATACGCTGCGGGGAAGATCTGTGAATGCCCCTGGAGAGCTCCGGATTCGGGTAAGTAACAAGTAGTTTACTTTTATATGTCTGCTTTGCATATAGAATGCCTTACCGCCGCTATCTTTTTCACCGCATCCAATTCCTGGAGGGCCTTCTGGGCTTCGGCCTTGGCACATTTGGCAGCTTTAAGGGCCGCAGCAAGCTCGGATGCTCGCGTCTTCGAGTCGAGCTCCAAACTCTCATGTTTTTGCATGAGAACCTGAAGCTCTTGCCGCACCTCGCCGACCTGCGCCTCAAATTTCTCCCGCTCAGTGCGCTCCGTGGCCGCTTTCTTCTCGGCCTCGGACAGCACCTGCTTGAGGGTCGCCACCTCAGTTGTGGCCCCTACAATAAGCAGTATACTCCTGTCATTTTTTGCAATCGCGCCTTCCTATAGGCATTTTTTCTATAAGGTATCTCTTACCTTCTTTCTCCTCGAGCTGCCGTTTGGCAAGGCCGAGCTCTTGCTCGGTCCGCTCGAGGCCCTGCTTCAGGGCACCCACCTCCGCAGTCAGTGCGGCGATGGCCAGCAGCGAAGCCTGCATACGTATATTGACTCCTTTTTAGTTAGACTCCTGCGATATTTAATAGATACTCTATTTGGCTTTTCTTTCCGAACGCCAAACAGAGCATCAGGGGCTACTGTCTATATGGTAATATTTTTACATATTTTTACTTACCTCGAAGCTTGTTAGAAGGCTAGCACAAGCTTCAGTCAGTCCGCTTTTGTCGGACCGAACCTTCTGGATCACCGTACTCATGATGGCACGGTGCTCCTCGCCGATGGAGGCGCCCTTAAGCTCCTCCAGCAGATTGTCCGGCGCCTCAGGTTGGACGGAGGATGCTGGCTCAGTAGGCTTTCTCCTCTTGGCAGGAGTTCGCCTACCGCGATCCGGAACCGTTGATGATTCCGGCGCAGTGTCCGGCTTAAAGCCGGACTTGGAGCCCAGGGGGGTTTTATCCCCTTCATTCCTGGAGTCCGGGAGGTCGCCTCGCGGCTCCTCCTGGACCACCTCCTCCCGCCCCGGAGCTTGTCGCGACGCCACTTCGGCGTCATCCGCAGCACAGGGGGAAGCAGCGGGCGGAACTGAATTCACGTCCGATGAATCTAGGGAGCCGCTCGACGACTCGTCGAGCCCGTCCTTGGGCGAACTGCATGATTATATCCGACATTAGGGAAAGTTGTGCAACAAAAGGAATATCACGAGTTACTCTGGTATCCAAACACTTACGATCTCGCCGGACGCTTGGCCCTGTCCGGCCACTCCTCTTCGTCCTCGTCGGCGTCGGGGACGTAGTCCGGCGGAGGGGTTTTCCTCTTCTTGGACCCCTCGGCTTCCCCTACTGGGGCGGCCTTCCTCTTCTCTCCTCCCCCCGCTGGAGGGGGAGAGGTTTCTTCTTCCTCCTCCTCGTTTTCACGGGAGGAGTGCGTCTCGGACTCGTCGGACGACGAGTCCGACACCACCATATGCCGGGAACTCTTTCGAGTCCCCGTGGCCTTCTTTTTCTTGGCCTTCTTCTCCGGCACCACATAAGGTGCCGGAACCAGCAGCTTCTCTAGGAGAGCAGGGGCTGGGTCTTCGGGCAACGGAGCCGGACAGTTAATCTGTCCGGACTTCTCCCGCCAATCCTATCAAAGGTGAGGGAGTTTAGATCCCGCATAGAGTCAAACTATGAAAAAACTTAACATCCTGTAAAAGATGGAAATATCTTACCTCACTAGCAGGACGCTGCAAGCTGAATCCGCGGTCTTCGGAGGCGGATATGGGAGCCTCGGCGCCTTTGGTTAGCCCCCTCCAGACATCTTCGTACGTCGTGTCGAAGAGCCTGCTCAGAGTCCGGTGCTGCGCCGGGTTGAACTCCCACAAATTGAAGTCCCGTTCTTGACAAGGAAGGATCCGGCGGACGAGCATGACCTTGATTACGTTGACAAGCTTGAGCTGCTTGTTCACCAGGGACTGGATGCATTTTTGCAGTCCGGTCAACTCTTCTTCGTCGCCCCACTACAAGCTCGTCTCCTTCCAGGACGTGAGCCGCGTAGGGGGTCCGGATCGGAATTCAGGGGCTGCGAACCACTTTGGATCGCGTGGCTCGGTGATGTAAAACCACCCTGACTGCCACCCCTTCAAGGTCTCCACAAAGGAGCCCTCGAGCCATAGGACGTTGGCAATTTTGCCCGCCATGGCACCTCTGCACTCCGCCTGGTTGCCGCGCACCACCTTTGGCTTGACGTTGAAGGTCTTGAGCCAGAGGCCGAAATGGGGGCGAATGCAGAGGAAAGCCTCGCACACGACGATAAACGCCAAGATATTGAGGATGAAATTCGGGGCCAGATCCTGGAAATCTAGGCCATAGTAGAACATGAGCCCGCAGACAAATGGGTGGAGAGGAAAACCCAGTCCGTGGAGGAAGTGGGGAAGAAATACTACCCTCTCATGGGGCCTTGGGGTGGGGAGAAGCTGCCCCTCCTCGGGAAGCCGGTGCGCGATGTCTTTGGACAAGTATCCGGCCTTCCTTAACCTTTTGACATGGCCCTCCGTGACGGAGGAGACCATCCACTTGCCTCCCGCTCCGGACATTGTTGGAGAGGGTTGAGGTAGGAAGTGTGGGCTTGGGCGCTAGAGCTCGGGTGTGCAGAAGATGGATAGGCAAAGGAGGAAGAAGGCATAGGTAAAAAGGTGGATCGTTATCCCCTTATATGGGCGGATGCGACTATGTGTCCCCGCCAGCCTAGTAAAACTCGCTTGCCTCCCAAGCACCGTGATAAGTGGCGTGGTTGGGTTACCCACGTCCGTATTAATGAGAATCCCGTAAACAAAGGGGACACGATCTCTGCTTTGACAAGACGTGCCAAGGAAACTGCCTCGCAAAACACGCTGAGGTGGAGAAGAGAAAACGATTCGAATAAAGGCTTGGTCGTAGTGTGATGTCATGCTGCGGAATATGTCAGCAGATTAGATTGGTGTTAATACTATTCTCTCTATGGCAATACGTGGAAGCTTATTTTGCAGAGCCGGACACTACTCTTGGTGTTTACAAAACTTTTATGAAGAATTTGGAGGAGGAACCCGCCTTGCAATGCTGAAGACAATCTAAGTGCCGGACTCGTCGTCATTGAAGCCTGGTTCAGGGGCTACTGAGGGAGTCTTGGATTAGGGGGTGTTCGGGTAGCCGGACTATACCTTCAGCCAAACTCCAGGACTATGAAGATACAAGATTGAAGACTCCGTCCCGTGTCCGGATGGGACTTTCCTTGGCGTGGAAGGCAAGCTTGGCGATGCGGATATTCAAGATCTCCTACCATTATAACCGACTTTGTGTAACCCTAACCCTCTCCGGTGTCTATATAAACCAGAGGGTTTTAGTCCGTAGGACAATTTCATCATACAACAATCATACCATAGGCTAGCTTTTAGGGTTTAGCCTCCTTGATCTCGTGGTAGATCTACTCTTGTACTACCCATATCATCAATATTAATCAAGCAGGACGTAGGGTTTTACCTCCATCAAAAGGGCCCGAACCTGGGTAAAACATCGTGTCCCTCGTCTCCTGTTACCATCCGGCCTAGACGCACAGTTCGGGACCCCCTACCCGAGATCCGCCGGTTTTGACACCGACATCCCCCTTCCGAAACCTATTCAGATCGGCCTTCCAGAGTTTGACAACGCCCCTTTGAAGAAGCGTCAGAGCTGGCGTCCATGGAGCCCCCGGAGGAAGATGACCGGGACATTCTTTATCTGATGAGCCGGATAAGCTCTTTAGCTCGATCCGGATTGACCATGATTGAGGTCATGGCTATATGCATTATGCGGGGGGTGCAGCCGCTCCAGTATAGAGGCCACCCCATGTGGGATTTCAACAGGGAGGATGACGCCACCCGCCACGGCCGCAAAGGGCCGGGATCGGCTGCTGATCTAATAAAGATCTTGTCCACTTTGTACAAGGGAGAAGAGGAGGAATTCCTCCGTGTCAACCCGCATGGCAGATTCTCCATGTACAATCCTCCGAGCTGGGTAAGCGGAGATTTTTCTCGCCCATCCGTTTTGTATTCCCGTAGTTTAAGTATTCATTCTAGCGATTTCATCGCAGGAGCTGCGCCAGGCAGTAAAGGAGATAAACAGCCATCCCCCACAGCCCGAGGACCCTGGAGAGTCCCTTGACCCGGCCTCCCAGGAGGATCCGGACATATCCGTGGAGCTGATCGACGGTATTTTACCAAGGGAGTAATGACAATACCTTGGTGGCCATTACGGCCGATTACCCTGGGCTAGTTCCAGCCTCACAGGTGACTGAGACCGAAATCCCAGCACTTAAAAAGGGATCCGTCCTTGTGCTCTTTTTATTGCCGTATAACAGCCGTGTTTTGCAGGGGAGGTCCTCGGGGCAGAAGGCCGAGCCCGTGGCAACTAGCAAACAAGGGGCCGCTAGGCCAGGCAGGCTGAAAAGATCCACAGTTCGGATTGAGGCACCAGCGCAGCGGTATGGCGCGCCGTTTTTTATTACAAGACATTATTTACATAGGCACACTAACGCCCATGCCTTCTTTTCAGGAAAAAGAGCGCTCGCCGGACTATACCCGGAGAGGCTACCAATCGCGCCTCCACAAGCCGGGCGCCGGGTGGGAACGAGTACAAGGCATGCGCCGGGTGCTCCTCCGACAGAGGATACGGATAGACTGTCCGCCACCCATTCCGAGGTGGAAAGTGTTGGGGAACATAGTAATTTCAAAAAAAAATCCTACGCACACACAAGACCATGGTCATGCATAGCAACGAGAGGGGAGAGTGTGATCTACGTACCCTCGTAGACCGACAGCGGAAGCGTTATGACAACGCGGTTGATGTAGTCGTACGTCTTCACGGCCCGACCGATCAAGCACCGAAACTACGGCACCTCCGAGTTTTAGCACACGTTCAGCTCGATGACGATCCCCGGACTCCGATCCAGCAAAGTGTCGGGGAAGAGTTCCGTCAGCACAATGGCGTGGTGACGATCTTGATGCTCTACCATCGCAGGGCTTCGCCTAAGCACCACTACAATATTATCGAGGAGTATGGTGGAAGGGGGCACCGCACATGGCTAAGAAAACGATCACGTGGATCAACTTGTGTGTCTAGGGGTGCCCCCTGCCCCCATATATAAAGGAGCAAGGGGAGGAGGCCGGCCGGCCCTAGGGCGCGCCAAGGAGGAGGAGTCCTCCTAGTAGGAGTAGGACTCCCCTCTTTCCTACTCCTACTAGGATGGGGGAAAAGAAAGAGGAGAGGGAGAAGGAAAGGGGGGCGCCGCCCCCCTATCCTAGTCCAATTCGGACCAGAGGGGGAGGGGGCACGCGGCCCACCCTGGCCGCCCCTCTCTCTCCACTAGGGCCCATAAGGCCCATTACTTCTCCCGGGGGGGTTCCAGTAACCCTCCGGCACTCCGGTTTTCTCCGAAATCATCCGGAACACTTCCGGTGTCCCAATATAGCCGTCCAATATATCAATCTTTATGTCTTGACCATTTCGAGACTCCTCGTCATGTCCGTGATCACATCCGGGACTCCGAACTAACTTCGGTACATCAAAACTCATAAACTCATAATATAACTGTCATCGAAACCTTAAGCGTGCAGACCCTACGGGTTCGAAAACAATGTAGACATGATCGAGACATGTCTCCGGTCAATAACCAATAGCGGAACCTGGATGCTCATATTGTCTCTCACATATTCTACGAAGATCTTTATCGGTTAGACCGCATAACAACATACGTTGTTCCCTTTGTCATCGGTATGTTACTTGCCCGAGATTCGATCATCGATATCTCAATACCTAGTTCAGTCTCGTTACCGGCAAGTCCCTTTACTCATTTCGTAATACATCATCTTGCAACTAACTCATTAGTTGCAATGCTTGCAAGGCTTATGTGATGTGCATTACCGAGAGGGCCCAGAGATACCTCTCCGACAATCGGAGTGACAAATCCTAATCTCGAAATATGCCAACCCAACATTTACCTTTGGAGACACCTATAGAGCTCCTTTATAATCACCCAGTTACGTTGTGACGTTTGGTAGCACACAAAGTGTTCCTCCGGCAAACGGGAGTTGCATAATCTCATAGTTATAGGAACATGTATAAGTCATGAAGAAAGCAATAGCAACATACTAAACGATCGGGTGCTAAGCTAACGGAATGGGTCATGTCAATCACACCATTCTCCTAATAATGTGATCCCGTTAATCAAATGACAACACATGTCTATGGTTAGGAAACATAACCATCTTTGATTAATGATCTAGTCAAGTAGAGGCATACTAGTGACGTTTAGTTTGTCTATGTATTCACACAACTATTATGTTTCCGGGTAATACAATTCTAGCATGAATAATAAACATTTATCATGATATAAGGAAATAAAATAATAAAATTATTATTGCCTCTAGGGCATATTTCCTTCAGTCTCCCACTTGCACTAGAGTCAATAATCTATATTACACAGTAATGATTCTAACACCCATGGAGCTTTGGTGCTGATCATGTTGTGCTCGTGGAAGAGGCTTAGTCAATGGGTCTGCAACATTCAGATCCGTATGTATCTTGCAAATCTCTATGTCTCCCACCTGGACTAGATCCCAGATGGAATTGAAGCGTCTCTTGATGTGCTTGGTTCTCTTGTGAAATCTGGATTCCTTTGCCAAGGCAATTGCACCAGTATTGTCACAAAAGATTTTCATTGGACCCGATGCACTAGGTATGACACCTTGATCGGATATGAACTCCTTCATCCAGAATCCTTCGTTTGCTGCTTCCGAAGCAGCTATGTACTCCGCTTCACATGTAGATCCCACCACAACGACTGTTTAGAACTGCACCAACTAACAGCTCCACTATTTAATGTAAACACGTATCCGGTTTGCGATTTAGAATCGTCTGGGTCAATGTCAAAGCTTGCATCAACGTAACCATTTACGATGAGCTCTTTGTCACCTCCATATATGAGAAACATATCCTTAGTCCTTTTCAGGTATTTCAGGATGTTCTTGACCGCTGTCCAGTGATCCACTCCTGGATTACTTTGGTACCTCCCTGCTAGACTTATAGCAAGACACACATCAGGTCTGGTACACAGCATTGCATACATGATAGAGCCTATGGCTGAAGCATAGGGAACATCTTTCATTTTCTCTCTATCTTCTGCATTGGTCGGGCATTTAGTCTTACTCAATTTCACACCTTGTAACACAGGCAAGAATCCTTTCTTTGCTTGATCCATTTTGAACTTCTTCAAAATTTTGTCAAGGTATGTGCTTTGTGAAAGTCCAATTAAGTGTCTTGATCTATCTCTATAGATCTTAATGCCCAATATGTAAGCAGCTTCACCGAGGTCTTTCATTGAAAAACTCTTATTCAAGTATCCCTTTATGCTATCCAGAAATTCTATATCATTTCCGATTAGTAATATGTCATCTACATATAATATCAGAAATGCTACAGAGCTCCCACTCACTTTCTTGTAAATACAGGCTTCTCCAAAAGTCTGTACAAAACCAAATGCTTTGATCACACTATCAAAGCGTTTATTCCAACTCCGAGAGGCTTGCACCAGTCCATAAATGGATCGCTGGAGCTTGCACACTTTGTTAGCTCCCTTTGGATCGACAAAACCTTCCGGCTACATCATATACAACTCTTCTTCCAGAAATCCATTCAAGAATGCAGTTTTGACATCCATCTGCCATATTTCATAATCATAAAATGCGGCAATTGCTAACATGATTCGAACAGACTTAAGCATTGCTACGAGTGAGAAGGTCTCATCGTAGTCAATCCCTTGAACTTGTCGAAAACCTTTTGCGACAAGTCGAGCTTTGTAGACAGTAACATTACCGTCAACGTCAGTCTTCTTCTTGAAGATCCATTTATTCTCAATTGCTTGCCAATTTTTGGACAAGTCAACCAAAGTCCACACTTTGTTCTCATACATGGATCCCATCTCAGATTTCATGGCTTCAAGCCATTTTGCAGAATATGGGCTCACCATCGCTTCTCCATAGTTCGTAGGTTCATCATGATCTAGTAGCATGACTTCCAGAACAGGATTACCGTACCACTCTGGTGCAGATCTTACTCTGGTTGATCTACGAGGTTCAGTAGTATCTTTTTCGGAAGTTTCATGATCATCATCATTAGCTTCCTCACTGATTGGTGTAGGTGTCACAGAAACTGGTTTGTGTGATGTACTACTTTCCAATAAGGGAGCATGTACAGTTACCTCATCAAGTTCTACTTTCCTCCCACTCACTTCTTTCGAGAGAAACTCCTTCTCTAGAAAGTTTCCGAATTTAGCAACAAAAGTATTGCCTTTGGATCTGTGATAGAAGGTGTATCCAATAGTTTCCTTTGGGTATCCTATGAAGACACATTTCTCCGATTTGGGTTCGAGCTTATCAGGTTGAAGCTTTTTCACATAAGCATCGCAGCCCCAAACTTTCAGAAACGGCAACTTTGGTTTCTTGCCAAACCACAATTCATAAGGCGTCGTCTCAACGGATTTTGATGGTGCCCTATTTAACATTAATGCGGCTGTCTCTAGAGCATAACCCCAAAACAATAGCGGTAAATCAGTAAGAGACATCATAGATCGCACCATATCAAGTAAAGTATGATTACGACGTTCGGACACACCATTACGCTGTGGTGTTCCGGGTGGCGTGAATTTCGCTACTATTCCGCATTGTTTCAAATGTACACCAAACTCGTAATTCAAATATTCTCCTCCACGATTAGATCGTAGGAATTTTATTTTCTTGTTACGATGATTTTCAACTTCACTCCGAAATTCTTTGAACTTTTCAAATGTTTCAGACTTATGTTTCATTAAGTAGATATACCCATATCTGCTAAAGTCATCTGTGAAAGTGAGAAAATAACGATATCTGCCACGAGCCTCAACATTCATTGGACTACATACATCTGTATGTATGATTTCCAACAAATCTGTTGCTCTCTCCATAGTATCGTAGAACGGTGCTTTTGTCATCTTACCCATAAGGCACGGTTCGCAAGTACCAAGTGATTCATAATCAAGTGGTTCCAAAAGTCCATCAGTATGGAGTTTCTTCATGCGATTTATACTGATATGACCTAAACGGCAGTGCCACAAATAAGTTGCACTATCATTATCAACTCTGTATCTTTTGGCTTCAACATTATGAATATGTGTGTCACTACTATCGAGATTTAATAAGAATAGACCATTCTTTATGGGTGCATGACCATAAAAGATTTTACTCATATAAATAGAACAACCATTATTCTCTGATTTAAATGAATAACCGTCTCGCATCAAACAAGATCCAGATATAATGTTCATGCTCAACGCTGGCACCAAATAACAATTATTTAGGTCTAACACTAATCCCGAAGGTAGATGTAGAGGTAGCGTGCCGACCGCGATCACATCGACTTTGGAACCATTTCCCACGCGCATCGTCACCTCGTCCTTAGCCAATCTTCGCTTAATCCGTAGTCCCTGTTTCGAGTTGCAAATGTTAGCAACAGAACCAGTATCAAATACCTAGGTGCTACTGCGAGCATTAGTAAGGTACACATCAATAACATGTATATCGCATATACCTTTGTTCACCTTGCCATCCTTCTTATCTGCCAAAATACTTGGGGCAGTTCCGCTTCCAGTGACCAGTTTTCTTGCAGTAGAAGCACTTAGTTTCAGGCTTAGGTCCAGATTTGGGTTTCTTCTCTTGAGCAGCAACTTGCTTGTTGTTCTTTTTGAAGTTCCCCTTCTTCTTCCCTTTGCCCTTTTTCTTGAAACTAGTGGTCTTGTTGACCATCAACACTTGATGCTCCTTCTTGATTTCTACCTCCGCGGCTTTCAGCATTGCAAAGAGCTCGAGAATAGTTTTATTCATCCCTTGCATATTATAGTTCATCACGAAGCTCTTGTAGCTAGGTGGCAGTGATTGGAGAATTCTGTCAATGACGCAATCATCTGGAAGATTAACTCCCAATTGAATCAAGTGATTATTATACCCAGACATTTTGAGTATATGCTCATTGACAGAACTGTTCTCCTCCATCTTGCAGCTATAGAACTTATTGGAGACTTCATATCTCTCAATCCGGGCATTTGCTTGAAATATTAACTTCAACTCCTGGAACATCTCATATGCTCCATGACGTTCGAAACGTCGTTGAAGTCCCAATTCTAAGCCGTAAAGCATGGCACACTGAACTATCGAGTAGTCATCAACTTTGCTCTGCCAGACGTTCATAACATCTGGTGTTGCTCCAGCAGCAGGCCTGGTACCCAGCGGTGCTTCCAGGACATAATTCTTCTGTGCAGCAATGAGGATAATCCTCAAGTTACGGACCCAGTCCATGTAATTGCTACCATCATCTTTCAACTTTGCTTTCTCAAGGAACGCATTAAAATTCAACGGAACAACAAGGGCCATCTATCTACAATCAAACATAAACAAGCAAGATACTATCAGGTACTTAGTTCATGATAAATTTAAGTTCAATTAATCATATTACTAAAGAACTCCCACTTAGATAGACATCCCTCTAATCCTCTAAGTGATTATGTGATCCAAATCAACTAAACCATGTCCGGTCATCACGTGAGATGGAGTAGTTTCATTGGTGAACATCACTATGTTGATCATATCTACTATATGATTCACGCTTGACCTTTCGGTCTCCGTGTTCCGAGGCCATATCTGTATATGCTTGGCTCGTCAAGTATAACCTGAGTATTCTGCGTGTGCAACTGTTTTGCACCCGTTGTATTTGAACGTAGAGCCTATCACACCCGATCATCATGTGGTGTCTCAACACGAAGAACTTTCGCAACAGTGCATACTCAGGGAGAACACTTCTTGATAATTAGTGAGAGATCATCTTAAAATGCTACCGTCAAACAAAGCAAGATAAGATGCATAAAAGATAAACATCACATGCAATCAATATAAGTGATATGATATGGCCATCATCATCTTGTGCTTGTGATCTCCATATTCGAAGCACCGTCATGATCACCATTGTCACCGGCGCGACACCTTGAGCATCATCGTAGCATCGTTGTCGTCTCGCCGATCTTATGCTTCCACAACTATCGCTACCTCTTAGTGATAAAGTAAAGCATTACAGCGCAATTGCATTGCATACAATAAAGCGACAACCATGTGGCTCCTGCCAGTTGCCGATAACTTGGTTACAAAACATGATCATCTCATACAATAAAATTTAGCATCATGTCTTGACCATATCACATCACAACATGCCCTGCAAAAACAAGTTAGACGTCTTCTACTTTGTTGTTTGCAAGTTTTACGTGGCTTCTACGGGCTTAAGCAAGAACCAATCTTACCTATGCATCCGAACCACAACGATAGTTTGTCAAGATGGTTTTGTTTTAACCTTCGCAAGGACCGGGCGTAGCCACACTCAGTTCAACTAAAGTTGGAGAAACTGACACCCGCCAGCCACCTGTGTGCAAAGCACGTCGGTAGAACCAGTCTCGCGTAAGCGTACGCGTAATGTCAGTCCGGGCCGCTTCATCCAACAATACCGCCGAACCAAAGTATGAAATGCTGGTAAGCAGTATGACTTATATCGCCCACAACTCACTTGTGTTCTACTCGTGCATATAACAACAACACATAAAACCTAGGCTCGGATGCCACTGTTGGGGAACGTAGTAATTACAAAAAAAATCCTATGCACACGCAAGACCATGGTGATGCATAGCAACCAGAGGGGAGAGTGTGATCTACGTACCCTCATAGACCGACAGCGGAAGCGTTATGACAACGCGGTTGATGTAGTTGTACGTCTTCACGGCCCGACCGATCAAGCACCAAAACTACGGCACCTCCGAGTTTTAGCACACGTTCAGCTCGATGACGATCCCCGGACTCCGATCCAGCAAAGTGTCGGGGAAGAGTTCCGTCAGCACAATGGCGTGGTGACGATCTTGATGCTCTACCATCGCAGGGCTTCGCCTAAGCACCACTACAATATTATCGAGGAGTATGGTGGAAGGGGGCACCGCACATGGCTAAGAAAACGATCACGTGGATCAACTTGTGTGTCTAGGGGTGCCCCCTGCCCCCATATATAAAGGAGCAAGGGGAGGAGGCCGGCCGGCCCTAGGGCGCGCCAAGGAGGAGGAGTCCTCCTCCTAGTAGGAGTAGGACTCCCCTCTTTCCTACTCCTACTAGGAGGGGGAAAGGAAAGGGGAGAGGGAGAAGGAAAAGGGGGCGCCCCCCCCCCTCTCCTAGTCCAATTCAGACCAGAGGGGGAGGGGGTGCGCGTCCCACCCTGGCCGCCCCTCTCTCTCTCTCCACTAGGGCCCATAAGGCCCATTACTTCTCCCGGGGGGGTTCCGGTAACCCTCCGGCACTCCGGTTTTCTCCAAAATCATCCGGAACACTTCCGGTGTCCCAATATAGCCGTCCAATATATCAATCTTTATGTTTCGACCATTTCGAGACTCCTCGTCATGTCCGTGATCACATCCGGGACTCCGAACTAACTTCGGTACATCAAAACTCATAAACTCATAATATAACTGTCATCGAAACCTTAAGCGTGTGGACCCTACGGGTTCGAGAACAATGTAGACATGACCAAGACATGTCTCCGTTCAGTAACCAATAGCGGAACCTGGATGCTCATATTGGCTCCCACATATTCTACGAAGATCTTTATCGGTCAGACCGCATAACAACATACGTTGTTCCCTTTGTCATCGGTATGTTACTTGCCCGAGATTCGATCATCGGTATCTCAATACCTAGTTCAATCTCGTCACCGGCAAGTCTCTTTACTCGTTTCGTAATACATCATCTCGCAACTAACTCATTAGTTGCAATGCTTGCAAGGCTTATGTGATGTGCATTACCGAGAGGGCCCAGAGATACCTCTCCGACTATCGGAGTGACAAATCATAATCTCGAAATATGCCAACCCAACATTTACCTTTGGAGACACCTGTAGAGCTCCTTTATAATCACCCAGTTACGTTGTGACGTTTGGTAGCACACAAAGTGTTCCTCCGGCAAACGGGAGTTGCATAATCTCATAGTTATAGGAACATGTATAAGTCATGAAGAAAGCAATAGCAACATACTAAACGATCGGGTGCTAAGCTAATGGAATGGGTCATGTCAATCACATCATTCTCCTAATAATGTGATCCTGTTAATCAAATGACAACACATGTCTATGGTTAGGAAACATAACCATCTTTGATTAACGAGCTAGTCAAGTAGAGGCATACTAGTGACATTTAGTTTGTCTATGTATTCACACAAGTATTATGTTTCCGGATAATACAATTCTAGCATGAATAATAAACATTTATCATGATATGAGGAAATAAAATAATAACATTATTATTGCCTCTAGGGCATATTTGCTTCAGTCTCCCACTTGCACTAGAGTCAATAATCTAGATTACACAGTAATGATTCTAACACCCATGGAGCTTTGGTGTTGACCATGTTTTGCTCGTGGAAGAGGCTTAGTCAATGGGTCTGCAACATTCAGATCCGTATGTATCTTGCAAATCTCTATGTCTCCCACCTGGACTAGATCCTGGATGGAATTGAAGCATCTCTTGATGTGCTTGGTTCTCTTGTGAAATCTGGATTCCTTTGCCAAGGCAATTGCACCAGTATTGTCACAAAAGATTTTCATTGGACCCGATGCACTAGGTATGACACCTAGATCGGATATGAACTCCTTCATCCAGACTCCTTCGTTTGCTGCTTCCGAAGCAGCTATGTACTCCGCTTCACATGTAGATCCCGCCACAACGCTCTGTTTAGAACTGCACCAACTGACAGCTCCACTGTTTAATGTAAACACGTATCTGGTTTGCGATTTAGAATCGTCCGGATCAGTGTCAAAGCTTGCATCAACATAACCATTTACTATGAGCTCTTTGTCACCTCCATATATGAGAAACATATCCTTAGTCCTTTTTAGGTATTTCAGGATGTTCTTGACGGCTGTCCAGTGATCCACTCCTGGATTACTTTGGTACCTCCCTGCTAGACTTATAGCAAGACACACATCAGGTCTGGTACACAGCATTGCATACATGATAGAGCCTATGGCTGAAGCATAGGGAACATCTTTCATTTTCTCTCTATCTTCTGCATTGGTTGGGCATTGAGTCTTACTCAATTTCACACCTTGTAACACAGGCAAGAATCCTTTCTTTGCTTGATCCATTTTGAACTTCTTCAAAATTTTGTCAAGGTATGTGCTTTGTGAAAGTCCAATTAAGTGTCTTGATCTATCTCTATAGATCTTAATGCCCAATATGTAAGCAGCTTCACCGAGGTCTTTCATTGAAAAACTCTTATTCAAGTATTCCTTTATGCTATTCAGAAATTCTATATCATTTCCGATTAGTAATATGTCATCTACATATAATATCAGAAATGCTACAAAGCTCCCACTCACTTTCTTGTAAATACAGGCTTCTCCAAAAGTTTGTACAAAACCAAATGCTTTGATCACACTATCAAAGCGTTTATTCCAACTCCGAGAGGCTTGCACCAGTCCATAAATGGATCGCTGGAGCTTGCACACTTTGTTAGCCCCCTTTGGATCGACAAAACCTTCCGGCTACATCATATACAACTCTTCTTCCAGAAATCCATTCAAGAATGCAGTTTTGACATCCATCTGCCATATTTCATAATCATAAAATGCGGCAATTGCTAACATGATTCGGACAGACTTAAGCAT
The DNA here is from genome assembly GCF_003073215.2 of Triticum urartu. NCBI lineage: Eukaryota > Viridiplantae > Streptophyta > Magnoliopsida > Poales > Poaceae > Triticum > Triticum urartu. The sequence continues at coordinate 458,339,558 of NC_053022.1, forward strand.
CGCTACGGGTGAGAAGGTCTCATCGTAGTCAATCCCTTGAACTTGTCGAAAACCTTTTGCGACAAGTCGAGCTTTGTAGATAGTAACATTACCGTCAGCGTCAGTCTTCTTCTTGAAGATCCATTTATTCTCAATTGCTTGCCGATCTTTGGGCAAGTCAACCAAAGTCCACACTTTGTTCTCATACATGGATCCCATCTCAGATTTCATGGCTTTAAGCCATTTTGCAGAATCTGGGCTCACCATCGCTTCTCCATAGTTTGTAGGTTCATCATGATCTAGTAGCATGACTTCCAGAACAGGATTACCGTACCACTCTGGTGCGGATCTTACTCTGGTTGATCTATGAGGTTCAGTAGTATCTTGTTCTGAAGTTTCATGATCATCATAATTAGCTTCCTCACTAATTGGTGTAGGTGTCATAGAAACTGGTTTCTGTGATGTACTACTTTCCAATAAGGGAGCAGGTATAGTTACCTCATCAAGTTCTACTTTCCTCCCACTCACTTCTTTCGAGAGAAACTCCTTCTCTAGAAAGTTTCCGAATTTAGCAACAAAAGTCTTGCCTTCGGATCTGTGATAGAAGGTGTATCCAATAGTTTCCTTTGGATATCCTATGAAGACACATTTCTCCGATTTGGGTTCGAGCTTATCAGGTTGAAGCTTTTTCACATAAGCATCGCAGCCCCAAACTTTCAAAAACGACAACTTTGGTTTCTTGCCAAACCACAGTTCATAAGGCGTCGTCTCAACGCATTTTGATGGTGCCCTATTTAACGTGAATGTGGCTGTCTCCAGAGCATAACCCCAAAATGATAGCAGTAAATTAGTAAGAGACATCATAGATCGCACCATATCAAGTAAAGTATTATTACGACGTTCGGACACACCATTACGCTGTGGTGTTCTGGGTGGCGTGAGTTGCGGAACTATTCCGCATTGTTTCAAATGTACACCAAACTCGTAACTCAAATATTCTCCTCCACGATCAGATCATAGGAATTTCATTTTCTTGTTACGATGATTTTCAACTTCACTCTGAAATTCTTTGAACTTTTCAAATGTTTCAGACTTATGTTTCATTAAGTAGATATACCCATATCTGCTTAAGTCATCTGTGAAAGTGAGAAAATAACGATATCCGCCATGAGCCTCAACATTCATCGGACCACATACATCTGTATGTATGATTTCCAACAAATCTGTTGCTCTCTCCATAGTATCGGGGAACGGTGTTTTGGTGATCTTACCCATAAGGCACGGTTCAAGTACCAAGTGATTCATAATCAAGTGGTTCCAAAAGTCCATCAGTATGGAGTTTCTTCATGCGATTTATACCGATATAACCTAAACGGCAGTGCCACAAATAAGTTGCACTATCATTATCAACTCTGCATCTTTTGGCTTCAACATTATGAATATGTGTGTCACTACTATCGAGATTTAATAAGAATAGACCATTCTTTATGGGTGCATGACCATAAAAGATTTTACTCATATAAATAGAACAACTATTATTCTCAGATTTAAATGAATAACCGTCTCGCATCAAACAAGATCTAGATATAATGTTCATGCTCAACGCTGGCACCAAATAACAATTACTTAGGTCTAACACTAATCCCGAAGGTAGATGTAACGGTAGCGTGCCGACCGCGATCACATCGACTTTGGAACCATTTCCCACGCGCATCGTCACCTCGTCCTTAGCCAATCTTCGCTTAATTCGTAGTCCCTGTTTCGAGTTGCAAATGTTAGCAACAGAACCAGTATCAAATACCCAGGTGCTACTGCGAGCATTAGTAAGGTACACATCAATAACATGTATATCACATATACCTTTGTTCACCTTGCCATCCTTCTTATCCGCCAAATACTTGGGGCAATTCCGCTTCCAGTGAACAGTTTGCTTGCAGTAGAAGCACTCAGTTTCAGGCTTAGGTCCAAATTTGGGTTTCTTCTCTTGAGCAGCAACTTGCTTTCTGTTCTTTTTGAAGTTCCCCTTCTTCTTCCCTTTGCCCTTTTTCTTGAAACTAGTGGTCTTCTTGACCATCAACACTTGATGCTCCTTCTTGATTTCTACCTCCGCAGCTTTCAGCATTGCGAAGAGCTCGGGAATAGTTTTATTCATCCCTTGCATATTATAGTTCATCACGAAGCTCTTGTAGCTAGGTGGCAGTGATTGGAGAATTCTGTCAATGACGCAATCATCTGGAAGATTAACTCCCAATTGAATCAAGTGATTATTATACCCAGACATTTTGAGTATATGCTCACTGACAGAACTGTTCTCCTCCATCTTGCA